>NC_058132.1:383552356-383561341 GCF_016433145.1 Gracilinanus agilis | reverse complement strand
GTGTGTGTGTGTGTGTGTGTGTGTGTGTGTGTGTGTGTGTGTGTGTGTGTGTGTGCATGTCCATGCCTTTATTCAGCCTCTCCTCTGGAAATCTCTGATTTCTAAATAGTTAGAGATGTTGGGGAGACAGTGACCACTCATTATTTCATCTTAGGAACAGGTAGGTCTTAAGGATGCCAAGTGGCTCACCAAATGGTTGAGTCACTGTAATCCAAAATGGCTGCAAAAGTTTTCTATTTTCATTACCCCAAACAGTTCTTGTTTACAGATAAACAAAGAATAGTTTTCTATCTGCTCAATGAAAAGCTCAAGGTAAGGGACTAAATTACTTTAACTTGGAAGGTGGCTGAGTTTTTAAAGTCAAGGTCCAAGAAAAATGTTATATGAAAATTATTATAGTACAATAGTAATTTTCAAAATATAAAATATATATGCATACATTTTTATATGTACATATATGTACATTTAATTTAGTTTTAGTAAAAAATGTAGTGTTTACTGCATGATTTGTCTATAAAGGAATACGAACATTTATTTCCTATTTCAGTTTAAAACTTAAATGTCTAATATAGTGCATCTAGTTTCATTACTTATTACTTCCTTAATATCCTAAATAAAAATTTTTATTTTAACCCATATCATTAGAGAAATTAAATTTATTTTCATAATCAGCACATATCAATTTCTACTACTAAGAGATCATTTCATAATTATTACAAATCAGAACACAAATTTTCTCTCTGGAATTTCAAGCTTCATTGCATTAAAATTTAAATAACAAATATATTGTTCACCTCACAATGTTGTTGTATATAAAAAGTTTCAAAACATACATGTGCCAAAACCAAACATAGGGAGATAGTGATTATCCTTTCCTTTTTTTTCTTTCTAGTTCTCTTCTGATAATAAAAGATGGTATCAAGAGTATTGTGTCATTTGAAATTGTTATAAGCCCTGAAAGACTATGTCTCCCAGGACTCTGCTACAACTTCCCCGGACAACTCCCACTTCCTTTGTGGGAGATGTCAGAGAAAGTAAAAAAGAGAAAGTTTGGCACCTTTTCTCTCTCTTGACCCTGGAAGCAGCCCCCTCCATGCTGGAAGCTCCTCTCTCTTGACCCTGGAAGCTCGGCTCTCTCTACCCTGAGCTCTCTCTACCCTGAGACCCTGATCTCTCTCTTGGCACCTTTTTCCCTTTCTTCCTACCTTCTAGTTTTCCCTAGACCTTCCCTTTCCTAATCTAAATAAAACATAACTATTCAAAACCCTGAAGCTACTCTGATCATTTATTTGGGATTTCAGCCCCTGATGGGCTCTGGTCAATTTCCCCGGCAGGGGCTGGGACAGATACCTTCCTTTCCCTTCCTCTACCTTCCTCTCTCCTTTCTCCCATTCCTCCAATCCATCCCACCTTCCTACCTTCATCCCTTCACTTCCCCCTCTCAGTATGGAGGTAAATATTGTACAAAACAAATTAAAGTAATTGTGGGGAAATGAAGAATAATCATTGATAAAGTACCTATTATGTGCTAGGCACTATCTTAAATATTTTTTAGAAATGTTATCTTATTTGTTTTTCACAAAAGCCTTGTGAATATCTCCCTTTTATAGATGAGGAAACTGAAAGAGTCATTTGACTTGCATAGGGTCACCTAGCTAGTACCTTATGCTTGACTTGAACTTAGGCTTTCCTGATTCCAGGTGCAGCATAACCAGTAAATGAATCAGTATTTATTTAATCAATTTTACATTTTGTGTAAAATTGAATAAACATATCAATAGTTCTGAAGGCAAAATCTGCATAGAACTGTAATTTTGTTAGTCATGTTCATGGAAGAGGAAAAATCTGGATTTTTTTGGGGGAGGGTGCTGATACAGTTTGATTCTTGAATTGCAAAGTAAAAAAGTTTTAGTCATTACATGTGCTTCTCAGATTGTGAAATAATTGAGGGTAGGATCTTCAGCACTTAGCACAGTGTCAAGCACATCATAGGTGCTAAATAAATATTTATTGAATTATAGAAGCTCTATTATGCTATCATTTGGACAGAGAGTTCATTGAATTTATGTTAGTATATATAATCTAGCACAGATTCATCACAATAATCATGTAAGATAGTTGGACAACAAACCTTTTTCACTTTCTTTCACAGTATTACTCTTTGTTTAAAGCCATTTTCCAGCAAAACTTGATTACATTCTTTTAAATGAAGGTAAAATTCCATCTCTTAGTGACTTTCCCTACTCTAAAATATAATTCCCCATCACTGTGTTGTTATCAATGTGTATCTTCCTTCAAGAATAAGCTTGTTTGCTACTTCATTCATATAACTTTCTTTACTATATCCTATACATGTGATATGCATCTATGCATACAGATAATTTATTTACTTATATGTAGCTAATCCTCCTTTGTGGATTCTGTATATGTGAAATTCCCTACTAGCTAAAATATATTTGCAACCCCCAGAACAATAGTGGCAGTTGTTTGCAGTCATTTGGAGAGACACAGAGTTGGGGGTGGGAATCTGAGATACCTAAAGTTTCCCAGATAAGGTCCAACAAAGCAACATTCTACCTTATTGTTTGAGATATATTGTACTATAAATAAGTATTCCTTTCATGGCCTATTTAGTGTTTTTTTTGCATTTTTGTATTTTTTGTTGATGGTTATACTATTTTAAATGACTCCAAGTTCTATTTAATATTTCTAAATGTAAGAAGTCTGTGATATATTACAGAGAAAAAAATCTGCTTTAGATAAGCTTCATTTAGGCATGAATCATAGTGCTGTTGGCTGTGAGTTCAATATTAATGAAGAATCAACAGTATCCAGATAAAGGAAGGGGAAGTGCACCTGTATATGAGTCTGCTTCGGAAAGTTCTAAAGGGAATGTTATGACCAGAGACTCACCTGAACCCTACATAACAAGGGACTTCTTCTAGGAACCATGGTTAGTATTTGCTAAGTTAATGTCTAGGACCACTATAAAGGCTATAAAGGCTAACTTCTATGAATGAATATCAGCTATATACATATACAATATAGAAACACATGTAGTATATGTTTATGTATATATATATATATATTTATTTATCTAATAATAGCTATATATTGGTTGTGATGGAAATAGACATAAATTAATTAATAAGGCCAACCTTATTATTCTATCTGTGGTTCTAACTATCTGTTGTTACAGGCATAGAGAGTTAAATTAGAAGGTTAATATTACTATTACATTTGAAGTGTCCTTCAAAATCACCTGATGATATTTAAACATATAACAAAATTGGACAGTCTTTCATAGGAGTTGAACATTCATTTTGGCTTCTTGTATAGTGACTTACAAGAAATTCCTTCCATTGGTTCACAGTTATACAATTTATATTATCCTGGTAGTTGGTGATTGATGGTCAAGGAAAATGAACTTTTGTCTAAAGAATATTCATTCCCTTCTTTTCCCATCCCAAATAAGAAGTAAGGAGAAAAAAAATTATCCTTTCTCTTTTCCTGGAACTATTTTGTAGGATATTCTCTTGAATTCCAGCACAGTAAGAAGAAGGCAGTTATTCCCTTTTCTCCTTAATTCCATCTCTGAGCTATGTTGCTAGCTTATAAAAGATATTCATGGCAGCAAGAGAAATGTGAATATCTAGGAAAGTTTGAGACTGTACATCAAGTACCTGATGCTTTTTTTGCCTTTCTTCTTCATTTTATGTTTGTAGTTTAGTGACAGGTGATTCTGAAAAAAAAATGGATTTCTAGTTTTGATAATTATCTTGTAGATCAAGATTTATGAGTTATGGTTTTGAAGATCAATGAGTAAGAGGAAAGAGTTTATGGAATATCATGCTTCTCAAAGAGGATCATCATCTGGAGCATAATGCTGAATTTGAAATAAGTAAGGTAAAGCCCCATCTGGGCAAGAAGCCTGTAACATATAAATTTTTAATTATAGTTATTTTAAGTTGCTCAAGTATTAGAGCTGTGAAGTAAATTCATTGTGAATGTGTGTGTGTTTGTGTATTTCTCCCATCAATTACACTCAGCCTAGAGTATTTTCCTCCAATTGGGCATATTTCAGGATTATTGAACTTCTTTAATGGAACTTATAATGTGTACCTGTCTGTACTTTGTGCCTTATGTACTTTTTGTGGTGAGAAATAAAAGATGTTCTACACTAAACATTTATATCAGGCATTGAGGTTCTTCATAGGAGGTAAATTATATCTGCTTTGAAGAGTGATATTAAATATGAGTCACATCTAAATTTTGTTATGGGAATTTTGCTGCAGTTACTATAAGATATATAAAAAACAGATAGAAAGCTCCTTTTTCAAGGCTTCCTTGGAATGAGGGCACATTTACTTACCTCTGCCTAGCCATCTCTTTGTGTCTCTGTCTATCATTACTTCTCTGTTTGGAAGGAGAACTGTATTTGGACTTTGATGTGTATTATATGTATATCATATTTAAATAGATTTTGATATGCATTTTTATCTATTTTATTTTATTATTTTTACATGTCAATTTAATTTTTAATAACAGTTTTCTGACATTTAGTGATAAATGTTCTCTCTCCCCTTTCCAACCTTCTCCACTTCCCAAGGTGGCAGGTATCGTGATAGAGGTTATTCATGTGATGTCATACAATATATTCTTCCATGTTCATTATGTTGTGAAAGAAGATACATATCCCTTACACTAAAGAAAAATTAATTTAGGAAATAAAATGAAGAATGGCTTGACTTTCATTTTCAAAGGAAATATCTATCTATAATAGGTCAGAGTTGTTGAGTTTTTTTTTAATATTGTAGGTAGGTTTATGTGCCTTCAAACATTTCTCTTTATTATTTTTTATTGTGAGTTTAACAATCAACAGCATGCTCTCAAATGCCAAGATATAAAGAACAAGATAAAAAATTATATTGGAAAGTGAACTATTGCAAATTTGTATACACACACTTGCATGCATACAGGTTTGTTTCTTAATTTTTAATAGTGATGCTACAGTGTCATTTTTCCAGTTAAGAACTCTATATCTCTGACTCAGACTTCTACAATGGGAGTTTGATGGGGTATCCCTTCTCTAATGTATTCAACTTAAAAATCCATTCAAGTATTTTTCTTCTCCCTACTTTGCAAATCATCAGAGAAATTTCCCAAATCCCATTTTACTCCTAAATTCTACTAGTTGCTAGCGATGGGAAAAGGAAACTCTTCATCACATAGCTAGCAAAAATCATCATCATCATCATTTTCAATCATCACCATCATCACTATCATCTTCAGTTATAAAATGTTGGTTCAAGGAACTTCCAGTACCCCTCATCTTGTGGTTCCATAAGCAGCCTCCTGCATCAGCATGGAATGTTCTTTACTCTACATTATATTGACATTAATTTTAATAACAATTTTTCTAAGCTATATTAGGGGAAACGAGATAGGAGAAAAAGGAAGATGTAATACTGATTAAGTAAGCAAACAACTTTAAAAGTTTGATTTAATGTAGACAAATTTGAATATAGAATAATTTAGATGTAGATAGTTTAAAAAAGACAAAAATAACAGTATGATCAAGGTATGATTTTCATCTTTCCCCATAGGTTATATTATTAAGTCAATGACCTCTAATTTTAAAGGACATTTTATATATTAATATACTCTATCCTCTACTCCCCTAAAACAAAAAAAAAATACAGTATCAGATATAAAGTTCTCAGTGGATAATATTTTGAGACTTACTAACCTAGAAATGATAATTGAATTCAAGATAGTGGTTGAGTTCGCCAGTGAGCAAATCGAGTCAGAGATCTGAGTGAAGATCTTTTGGGAACTCACCATAAGGAAGTGAAATGTACAAAAGTATTCAGTAAAATAACTACAAGATGTGGGGAGGAAAACAGAATTATTCAATGTCACAGAAATCTAGGTAAATAAGAATTTCATCCGACCATAAAAATGCAATTTATTTGTAAGGATCAAGATGAAATGAACTTTACTGGACTTGAGGTTTATAGATTTATAGCTGCAGGAAACATTAAGAATTATCAAAACAATCCCCTTTTTGTTTGTAAGAAAATTGAGCCCCAGAGAGTGGAACTTCCATAATTTGCTTCAACAATATTAAATGTTCTATCTGATCAAGGAGAAAATGAGGAAGTGGGATTGCATAATAAATTCTTTGACTTTCCTTAGGATATGAAACTTTTAAAATCAGAATGTTTCAAATTCTATGGCCTAAATGATAGCACATATTTTAAAATATAGTTTTGATTTTATCCTTCCTTTTGACCCTCAACTTCTCTGTGTTATCCATCTTCCAATTTAGAGTATATATTCTCTGATGTCAAAAGTTGTGTGGTTACAGATGGATGAAATCAATATTCTTAGCTTCAATGGACCTGCACTTTAGTACGTCAAAAATAACTAAGGTAGAATTTTAAATCTTCTCAGGAATAATTTTATGTCTATTTAAATTATTTATATTCTAATTATCTAAAAAAGTATGTAATACTTTTTAAATAAGATTATTTCATTGAAGTTGAATTTTAAATCTCTAAAAGATAAAGAGTGGTAGAACTAAAATTACCCCTTAATAAGTTTTGAAAACTAAGGTTATGGTTTGGACTTCACTTTCCTCATTTAAAAAAATGTGAGACGTGATTAACTAAAATATAAAGTTATTCTAAGTCTACAATTACCTGTGGACTATATCCATGGCAATAATAATCTTAAGGTTGAATTAATCTGAGTTAGGACAGTGGAAATAAGAATAGATTATGGTCCAAAAGACCTGCATTAAAATCATCCTACTCATAATGATTTTCAATGTTGAACAACTTATTTAAACCTTCAGATCTTAAATTTCCTCATTTGTAATATGTGTAAATCAGAAAATTTCATCTCTGAACTCTAAATCTATTAAATAGGATTTTTCCCACTATAGTTGCCATAACAGAGAGAAGCAAAATGCTCATGTGTTTAACTTTATCAAAGCTTATTCATACACAGTCATATATATGTATATATATGCATATATATATATATACATAGATACATCATATATCTATCTATGTTAATAGAAATGGTACTGATTGAAAATCTATCACATTCTTAGAATCTACCCTATTGAGATATTTTTTCTATTTAATAATTTGTTCAGGTCCAGAAACTTGGCCAAACCACCAAAATCTGAACTTAGCATTGTTGCTTTCATTGACTAATCACTTCACTCCATTTGCTCATGGAAAGCTGATTATTACAGTAAGTGTTATGGTTCAACAATCACAAGCCCTTACTCATGAGAAAGAAGTAAAATAAAAGTTAAAGAAAAGAGGAAGCTAGGGGCCTCTTGTGATGCTTAGACAAGTAAATCCCTGCTACTAGCCTCCATGTAGGAGTGGGCAAAATGATATTTGGGTAATCAAAGGACTCTTTCTCCTTAGAGATTTTCATATTTTTTCATAGAACTACAACCAAATAGAATGAATTTGAATTTCAACAATAAACTGCTTCCTCTTTTAAAAGGACCCCAGCTTCCTTGGATAGTCTAGATAAAAAAATGAATCAGGGACTCTTAGCAATATGTTACACAAGATAAGAAACTGATCCCTGCCCCCTCATACAGAAATTATCCTATGGTAGGCTGATAAAGAGGCTTGGTATAATCAGAGGAGGGAATTTTAAGCTGGGATTTGCATACCTATTATTTGGCAATTTGCCTGTCATAGAGTAAGCCCTTAATAAAATTTTGATAATTGCTTGATTGGCAAGAACCCTGGAATTTCAATTAGGATTTGAGAGATGGATAGGATTTGTCAGAATTGTAAAAGGATAATAAGCAAAAGGGATAGTATGAAAAATGTTATGAATGTTGACAATTATCCATTTTGTACGATCTGCAAATATTTCACTTTGACTTGAACCTAGGTTTATTGTCACAGGGTTATGCAAGTTAAAGCTGAAAAATGAAGATGAATGTTTATTAGGCAATTAAATTAGTGTTTGTGTTTGGCTAGATTCTTATAACTTCTCATCAAATACAGTGTAAAAGGTATATTGTTTTGAAGCCATATTTATTGATGCAAAATATGTATTGGGTGCATTTGGTTGTCTAACACAAGGAAATACACTGTTGATGGATGCCAGAGCATTTTAAATTCAAGATAAAATTGTTTAGGCTCAAGACATTTGGAATCCTTGCTGATTTCTCCTAACACAAGTGCTAACAGCTGAGACACAGATCCTCAACATTCACAGGAGACCAAAGTGGGACTGAGGGTATTTTATATATACTGGAAAAGAGACACCTTTTTCCTTAAATAGGTAATATATTTCCTTTTAGCTTGTTGCATTATTGAACTTCATACAACCAGAGAAATGGGGTCACAAATAAAACTTACTATCCATTGGGCATGGATATGTGAAAGGATATAATTATCTCCCATAGTCCAGACAGAGAGAAGGGAACATTAAGTATGTATTCAATCTCTGAATGCTTAATTTTTTATGCAGTGGAAATGTTCAGAGATTATACCAATCTCATTAGCTTGAGTGGAGTGAAGAACAATTATACTCTGTGTCAATACAACAGAAAACTAAAAGAATATTTGTCGTTGTTATTGCAGAGACTGCTGTTGTTCATAATGATGATGTTATTGTTTTTGTTGCTGATGCTATTGTTGAGACCTGTGGCTTCTTTGACAGAGTACACCTAATTTAGAAAGAGATTTGGAGAATTGCCAGAGACACCAATAGGTCACATTATACACATCAAATCCATCAAATGACAAAGTTGAGGCTTAGAAATCAAATTAACTGATAAGCAAATTGAACACCAGAAATGACCAGATTGAAAAGGAAAACCAAAAGATTATAGCTGAAAACCAAAAGATTATAACCGAAAAACAGTCCCTAAAGGCTAGAATTGAGCAATTAGAAGCTAATGATCTCTCAAGACAGCAAGAACAAATAAAACAAAGT
>NC_058132.1:383370876-383551296 GCF_016433145.1 Gracilinanus agilis | reverse complement strand
ATATATATATATATATATATATACATAGATACATCATATATCTATCTATGTTAATAGAAATGGTACTGATTGAAAATCTATCACATTCTTAGAATCTACCCTATTGAGATATTTTTTCTATTTAATAATTTGTTCAGGTCCAGAAACTTGGCCAAACCACCAAAATCTGAACTTAGCATTGTTGCTTTCATTGACTAATCACTTCACTCCATTTGCTCATGGAAAGCTGATTATTACAGTAAGTGTTATGGTTCAACAATCACAAGCCCTTACTCATGAGAAAGAAGTAAAATAAAAGTTAAAGAAAAGAGGAAGCTAGGGGCCTCTTGTGATGCTTAGACAAGTAAATCCCTGCTACTAGCCTCCATGTAGGAGTGGGCAAAATGATATTTGGGTAATCAAAGGACTCTTTCTCCTTAGAGATTTTCATATTTTTTCATAGAACTACAACCAAATAGAATGAATTTGAATTTCAACAATAAACTGCTTCCTCTTTTAAAAGGACCCCAGCTTCCTTGGATAGTCTAGATAAAAAAATGAATCAGGGACTCTTAGCAATATGTTACACAAGATAAGAAACTGATCCCTGCCCCCTCATACAGAAATTATCCTATGGTAGGCTGATAAAGAGGCTTGGTATAATCAGAGGAGGGAATTTTAAGCTGGGATTTGCATACCTATTATTTGGCAATTTGCCTGTCATAGAGTAAGCCCTTAATAAAATTTTGATAATTGCTTGATTGGCAAGAACCCTGGAATTTCAATTAGGATTTGAGAGATGGATAGGATTTGTCAGAATTGTAAAAGGATAATAAGCAAAAGGGATAGTATGAAAAATGTTATGAATGTTGACAATTATCCATTTTGTACGATCTGCAAATATTTCACTTTGACTTGAACCTAGGTTTATTGTCACAGGGTTATGCAAGTTAAAGCTGGAAAATGAAGATGAATGTTTATTAGGCAATTAAATTAGTGTTTGTGTTTGGCTAGATTCTTATAACTTCTCATCAAATACAGTGTAAAAGGTATATTGTTTTGAAGCCATATTTATTGATGCAAAATATGTATTGGGTGCATTTGGTTGTCTAACACAAGGAAATACACTGTTGATGGATGCCAGAGCATTTTAAATTCAAGATAAAATTGTTTAGGCTCAAGACATTTGGAATCCTTGCTGATTTCTCCTAACACAAGTGCTAACAGCTGAGACACAGATCCTCAACATTCACAGGAGACCAAAGTGGGACTGAGGGTATTTTATATATACTGGAAAAGAGACACCTTTTTCCTTAAATAGGTAATATATTTCCTTTTAGCTTGTTGCATTATTGAACTTCATACAACCAGAGAAATGGGGTCACAAATAAAACTTACTATCCATTGGGCATGGATATGTGAAAGGATATAATTATCTCCCATAGTCCAGACAGAGAGAAGGGAACATTAAGTATGTATTCAATCTCTGAATGCTTAATTTTTTATGCAGTGGAAATGTTCAGAGATTATACCAATCTCATTAGCTTGAGTGGAGTGAAGAACAATTATACTCTGTGTCAATACAACAGAAAACTAAAAGAATATTTGTCGTTGTTATTGCAGAGACTGCTGTTGTTCATAATGATGATGTTATTGTTTTTGTTGCTGATGCTATTGTTGAGACCTGTGGCTTCTTTGACAGAGTACACCTAATTTAGAAAGAGACTTGGAGAATTGCCAGAGACACCAATAGGTCACATTATACACATCAAATCCATCAAATGACAAAGTTGAGGCTTAGAAATCAAATTAACTGATAAGCAAATTGAACACCAGAAATGACCAGATTGAAAAGGAAAACCAAAAGATTATAGCTGAAAACCAAAAGATTATAACCGAAAAACAGTCCCTAAAGGCTAGAATTGAGCAATTAGAAGCTAATGATCTCTCAAGACAGCAAGAACAAATAAAACAAAGTGAAAAGACTGATAAAATAGAAGGAAACATGAAATATCTCAATGAGAAAGTGACAGACCAAGAAAACAGATCTAGAAGAGACAATCTGAGAATCATTGGTCTTCCTGAAAAAGAAGAAATTAATAGAAATTTGGACTCCATATTAAAAGAAATTATTCAGCAAAATTGCCCTAAAGTTCTACAACAAGAGGGCAATATAGACATTGAAAGGATCCATAGATCACCCTTTACACTAGACCCAGAAAGGACAACCCCCAGGAATATAATAGGCAAATTCAAGAGCTTCCAAGTAAAAGAAAACAATCTTACAAGAAGCCAGAAAGAGACAATTCAAATATCAAGGAGCACCAATCAGGATCACACATGATCTGGCAGCCTCCACGCTAAAAGACCTCAAGGCTTGGAATATAATATTCAGAAAGACAAGAGAGCCTCTTTAAGGGCTTCAATAAGATCTAATGATCTGTATTCCTATGTGGAGAAATGCTATGTATAATTCTCTGTAGTGAACTCTATTCACTATTATAGTATTCACTATTATAGTAATCAGAAGAATAATTCATAGGGAGAGGGTGGAATACTAAAGGGTCTAAGATGATATGGGGAGTGGGAAAGAGGGGGGTGAAGAGTAGGGGACACCAAGATAAACTTGAGTGAATAAGAAAAATAGGATATTCTATTACACACAAAGAGGGCATGGGAATGGGAGGGGACAAATACTATTATAAGAAGGAGAGGAAGAGAGCATTAAGGGGTTATATTTAAACCTTATTCTTAGTGTAATCAACCCGGAGAGGGAAGAGTAGCTATATTATCCATTGGGATAAAAAACTATCTCACTCTTCTGAGAAAGTCAGAAGGGATAAACCAAAGGGAGCAGGGGAGTGGGGAGGTCAAAAAAGGGAAGGGAGAAGAAGGGGGAGGGAATTCAATAGGCCTTTTAAAACAAAAAGAGGGGAATAACAACGGAGGGGCCAGAAAGGGAAGTCAATCAAGGGAGGGGATAAGGGATAACAGCTCAAAGCAAACCACTGGTTTAAAAGAAAATAGTGTAAGAAGAAGGGGTGAGTCTAGCGGAGGATACAAAAATGTCAGTGAATGCACAACTGATAATTATAACTCTGAATGTGAATGGGATGAACTCACTCATAAAACAGAAGCAAATAGCAGAGTAGATCAGAAAACAAAATCCTACCATATGTTGTCTACAAGAAACACATATGAGGCAGGTGGACATACACAAGTTTAAGGTTCAGGGCTTGAGCAAAATCTTTTGGGCGTCAAATGAGAAAAAGAAGGCAGGAGTGGCTATTATGATTTCTGACAAAGCCAAAGTAAAAATAGATATGATTAAAAAAAACGGGGAAGGTCATTACATCTGATTAAAGGCAGTATAAACAATGAGGAAGTAACACTGCTCAATATGTATGCACCAAGTAGCATAGCATCCAAATTCAAAAAGGAGAAACTGGCAGAACTCAAGAAGGAAATAGATAGTAAAACCATACTAGTGGGAGATCTAAATATTCCTCTGTCAGATCTAGATAAATCAAACCAAAAAATAAATAAGAAAGAGGTAAGAGAGGTGAATGAAGTCCTAGAAAAATTAGATTTAATTGATATGTGGAGAAAAATAAATAGGGACAAAAAGGAATATATCTTCTTTTCAGCTGTACATGGTACATTCACAAAGATTGACCATGTAATAAGGCATAGAAACATTGCAAACAAATGCAAAAGAGCAAAAATAATAAATGTAACCTTCTCAGATCATAATGCAATAAAAATAATAATTAGTAAGGGTACTTGGACAGGCAAATCAAAAACCAATTGGGAATAAAATAATATGATTATCCTAAACCAATTAGTCAAAGAAGAAATCATAGAAACAATCAACAATTTCATTGAAGAGAATGACAATGATGAGACATCCTACCAAACTCTGTGGGATGTGGTCAAGGCAGTACTCAGCAGGAAATTTATATCCTTGAGTGCATATATTAACAAATTAAGGAGGTCTGAAAAGCCTTCACTGTACCATGAAGACCAAAATTGAACGTTGGGGTCCAGTTAATTGAATTATGGGGAGTTAAATTTGAATTGAATGTATTGTTTTGACTGTACATGTTATGCCAATAGGGGACTGCCCCCAAATTGTTTTTTTTTGTCAATGTGGCTAATTTTATCCATTTGTTCATATATTTCTTTTATCCCCCAAATACCTAAAATTTAGAAGTTGTCTATGTTTACAGGTCCAGTGAAGAAAAAGGGTTAATCTTTTTTTTTGTTGTTGTTGGACCTCAGGGGGAATTGTATATTTGAAATTGGGAAGATGCCATTTAAAAGTATGTTATATATTTCCTATGGACATGTGAGAGACTTCAAAACTACATTTCCCATGATTCCTGATGGCAAACAGGAAGTATGATGATGTAAGAGAGGGGATAAGTCTCCTGGGTCAGGAGGAAGTGGCCCTCTCTTAGCTACCTGGGCACACGATAGGAGAGGTAAAAATGGCTGAGGCAATGTGAATTTTTACAGGCTTGTGGTCTAATGATTTTATCCCTATCAGCATGGCTTTAATTAAAATACTAATTTCTATTATTATATCAGTCTTTATTATTTTTAATCATAACACCTGCCAAGATGGATGCCTGTGGTTCCCTCAAGAAATAAAAGAAAATAATTCCTTCCCTCTTTAGCCCTTGTCTTAATTTTTGATATAATGATTCACCAGAGGCTTTGAGTAGGTAGCAAATGGGATTTACTTATGTCAGGGATAATCAGAAGGAGAGAGGGGTTTAGGGTTTTGCAACAGCCACTAGGGAGAAAGCAGATGGTGGGGGAAGGGTCACAGGAGGGGTTATATTAAGAGAGCCAGATCTCCCAGTCAGGAAGATTTGACTGTCTTAAAGCAAAGTGTTTACTAGATCAATAAAATAAAGAATAGCTTGATTTAAGGATATCCTACTTGCCTACAGAAAACTAAACCCACAATGTCTAATCACCAAAACCCACCCTTCCTCTCAGGGCCCTAAGGGAAATTCAGGGAAAAATAGCAGGGATGTAATATGGAGAGGTCAGGGAGAGGTCCAGAGAAATCAGCTAGGTCCAAATGACCCAAAAGACTGGAACACAGGCCAAGGCAGAGCCAAAAGCAGAGCCAATAGGCAGAGCCAAAGCCAGAAGGCAAAAGCCCTGTCAGTTGGAACTTCAGCCCTATTTATAGCCCCAGGCTTCAACTGACTTTCTGAAAATTCTAAATTCCTATCTGCCAGGGCTGCTTACAGTTGAACTTAGCAAAAGCAAAAGCTTCTGTAGCATCCTTGCATTACAATGGTCAATCATGCTAACATTTTTTACTAAGATTAAACCAGCCTTGAAATAATGGTATGAATCACACCTGGAAAGAGTATATAATCTTTGTGATATCTTTGTAATCTCTCACCTAGTATTTAATTTAAAATTTTTGCATCAAAAATTCATTACAGATATTTGTCTATAATTTTCTTTCTCTGGTTTTGCTCTTTCCAGTTTACATATCAAAACAATATTCGCATCATGGAAGGAGAATAGTAAGACTCTTTCTTTGGTAATTTTTCCAAATAGTTTATAAAAACCTGGAATTTTTAAAAAACTTTACAGGTCTAGTAGAATTCACATGGGAATCCATCTGTTTCTGATGATTTTTTTCTTAGGGAACTAATTGTTAAATTTTTTCCCTCTTAAATATAGTTATTTAAATATTCTATTCCCATTCTTCTTCCTATTGGAAATTTATATTTCTGCAAACATTCATCCATTTCACTAAGATTGTCCAACTTATTTGTATGTAAGTGAGCAAAAAAAACTCCTAATTTCTTATTTTCATTGGCAGTTTATTCATCTTTACATTTTTGTTAATGATAATTCAATATTCTTCTTTCCTTTTAAAATCATACTAATTAATGGTTTATTCATTTCATAGCTTTTTTGTAAAGCTATGTTTTAGTCTAATATATTAGTTCAATAATTTTCTAATTTTCATCTCTCCTTTCATTTTCATTATTTCTATTTTGTGTTTATGTAGTTTTCTTTAAGTGGAAAATCCTATTCATTGATCTGCTCTTTTTCTATTTTATCAATATAAGTACTTGGAAAAATAAATTTTTCTTAGTATTGCTTTGGCTTTTTCACTGTTTCATTTTTAACACTGCTGTCATTCTCTTTAATGAAATTCTTTATTGTTTCCATGATTTGTGACTTAACTTACTGATTTTTTTAAATTAGATTATTTTGTTTCCAGTTAACTTTTAATGTATGGATCCATAGTCTTTTATTGAATATAATTTTCTTGTGTCCTATTTTTAACGTGATACAGTTATATTATTTTTTTTTACTTTCTGCATTTGTGTGTAAGATTTCTATGCCTTAATACATGGTCTTTTTTTTGTGAAGGTGCTATGTACACATGAAGGGAAAAAATACTACTTTATATTACCATTCAGTTTTCTCCATAGGCTTCTCATATCTTATTTTTTAAAACTCTATTCCTTTCCTTATCTTCTTTCTTATTAATTTTAGAGTTACATTTCTCTAGCACAGAGAGAAGAAAGTTGAGATTCTCTACCAGTATGGTTTTACTCTCTCTTTCCTCCCATAATTCATTTAACTTTTTCTTTAAAATTTTAAAATGCTATGCCATTTGCTTCATTTATGCTTAGTAGGTATTTTATTTCATTGTCTATTGTTCTTTTTATGTAGTTTTCCTACTTATCACATTTAATTAGTTCTAATTTTTCTTTTGCTTTCTCTGAGATCTTTATTGCTGCCCCTTCATTTTTTTCTTCAGTTCAAGAATAATTGATTCTGTTTTAACCACTTATTTTAACTTGGTGTCTATTTCAAAGTTATTTCTTATAAACAACATAGTGCTTTATTTTTCTTTTTAATTTATTCTGCTACCTGCTTCCATTTTGTGGGTAAATTAATGCCATTCACATGAATAATTATGAAAACAAATTGTTCATTTCTTCCTATCTTATTTCTATTTATACTTTCTCTTTTTATTGTCTCTCCCCAAAGTCTGTTGTTTTTTTCTGACCATTGCTATATATTTTATCTGCTCTTACATTAAATACTCCAGTCTCCCTTTTCCTTTTCTTATTCTATATCCCTTTTTGGTAAGAGATTTATATATTACCAAATACACACACATATATGTACATATATACATACACACATATATACATATATATGTAGATACACACATATGTATTTGCCTCTTTGATCCAATTTAGATATGTTTGTGCTCATTAGTTTATATTTACCCAATTTTAATTTGTAAGAAAATATTTTCTTCAATGAACTTTTGTACCTCTTTTTCTATTTTGTGCTGGAATTCCTTGTTATTTTTTCTGACCAGTTACCAGGTTTTCTTATCATCTGTGTCTTTAGAACTCCTAAATATGTTGCTGCTCCTGTCACCTATACTTTATCCCACCACTGATATTTCATCCAAAAGGATTTCAGGTTATCCTCCATAATTGGGTCACAGATCTCTATTACTGACTGCCTAATTACCTTGGACTAGATAAAATGTCTCACTCTTAACTTTTCTTGCCTCTAGAATTTGATTAGATGTGTTATTTTAAAGTTTTTTAGAGTGGAATATTATAGGAGATCTGCTGAATGTTTTCTCTATTCTGCCATTTGAACTCTGCCCTTGGAATTCCAATCATGACTTTTGACATTCACTTTTCAAAATTTTAAAACAAAATAATTAATTCATGTTCAAATAGGAGACGTAAGGTATTCTGGGAACATATTTTACTACCTCTGTAAAACCCTAGAAACCAAAGAACTACTCATAAATTAGAAATATCTAATCTTAGATCCCCATTTAAAAGAAGGAAAACTGAAGCTCAGAAAAGTGACATGAATGGCTATTTTCCAGTAATCACTAAGTATATTAGGAAGAGGAGTGGGGAAAGAGTTTCTGTGCAGATAGAGTTAAATATTTATCACCTTACTTCTACCAGCGCTTTCCCAAGAATGCTACAACAATTCCTTGACCTATCTAATCCTCTGGATCTTGTAGAAACTGCAATGTAATGTCGTCTTGTCCAGTTCCACTAGTAATTAATAATTGGTATTAACTACCATTTGGTCTGAAAAGTGATCTAAGGAATGATGATGTATGTCTGCAGTTAGAGATGACTTTGCCATCTCCTTTAGTCTGGATCTGTTAAGATTCTACCAGAATAATATTGACCTTTTAAATTTACTATGTTTTGTGAAATAATCTTTCTAGACTGTATTTGGATTGCAGAATACGTTGTTCAATTTGAAAATGACTCATTTTGAATTGCCAAACATCTTTCAAAGTACATTTCAAAATACTATACACAATTGTCTGTGGAGTGCTAAAAACATAGAGTACTTTTAAAACAATTCTTATAATATTTTGTCAGTTACTTGAGAAGAAATACAGAAACCATATAGGCTCTATCCTATCTTTTAAATTATAGTCATATTTACTTAAAAGTAAGGTAAATTCATAACACAAGAAATAATTTTAAGGAAAAGTTTATTAAACATAATAACAAATGTATATGTTACACATAATTATAATGATGCAGGTATATGTATGTGCATATATATGTGTAAACAGTATATTTGTATAAGTGTGTATGTGTGTGTGTGTGTGTGTGAGCTTGTGAATTCAGTAAGGTTTCTGAAACTAATACTTAAACAATTATCTACAGCAGATACTGGTTACATGACATAATTAAGGTCCTACAGCTATTACATTGTCTCCAAGGTAAACTCTAAGTCTTGATTTTTTTCCTTCTACTCTTTATCTCCTTCTGATATTAGGATACCATAATATTAAATGACAGTTGTACAATCATTTTATACTATCTCAAAATATTGAATAAAATTACCTGGGATATACTCCTTTTTGCATGTTAAGACTATGGTTCTTATTCTACATGAGAATTAAAATAAATATTTCCTTAAAAAAGAAATTATTTTCTATGGTTAAGTTCCCTAGCTGTTTTATAAGTAAACCAGACTACTTCAGTCAGTAATTGAGAATCAACCTGACACAACAACCACATTACATGCCCAAGAGGACAGAAAATATATGCGAGCAGTTGATGAGTAATGATTAATGGTGATTATGATGATTAAGAATAAATAATAGGTCCTGGATATTTTGGGGTTCTCACCCCCCTTCCATCTGTACAATGGATGACAAATGCAGTGCACAGCTGCACTGCAATTTACATGTCTTCTGTTTTGTAGTATTAGTGACTTTGTGATATTATTTAATATTGTGAGTCTGTAAGGCACAGACTCACACAATTATTTCAACATGGAATATGAGTATATAAATTTAATTTAAAATTTTTTTTAAAAATACACCTGGTGGAGCCCAATAGGATATGCTAAGTGGGCTTGTGTGAAAGAAACTAACCAAGATTAAATTTAGTAAACTGACTTTCTATTATCTACAATGATGTCAACAAGGTACCAAAGGATATGGAATGTTGGAAAAGAAATAATTTTCCCATTCAAATAGTTTACTAGTCTCAGAATATGATGATTTCTTATAAGGAAAAAGTATTCAAGAAGGGAAAACATACATTTCATCTACTGAACAGCTGGAACACTCCCTTTTCCTGTTTAAGTATTTGGAAGAAAAATGTAGAGGAAGAGAATGAATCACTTGATGCCCACTTTGAATTAATGCCAGCAACACTCTTGTAGGTGGCATATGAGAAAGAGTTTTAAAAGTACATTGGTTGTAGTCTATCATTCAAAAATTTATTTTTTCAGATCTCTTGGTGAAAGTCTTTAGTCCTGCGAGTAGAATGCAAAAATTGTCAATACTTTCTTGGTTTTGATATCCTCTGAGGAAAATATTCTAGAGTAATAGTGAATATAAATAGTAGAACGTGTGCTTGCATTTTGCAGGGTGTCATTGCTTGACTAGGGATGATCCCTTATCATCCCCAGGGATGCCTCCTGAGGTAGACAATGTGTGTGAGATAATAAGGTTTCAAGAACAGATTGACAATTTGTGTATAAATCTTCTAAACATGATTGATATATTTCTTGACTGATATAGATAATGTGTAAATGGACTTTGAAATGGTTTAACCCCCTTTGACTATAATAACTCAATTGAACACATTCTGAAAAAAATCAGCTAAGATAACCTCTATGTACATCATACAGGAAACCAAATCTGTCTTTACACTACTTTTTCCTAAAAATAGTATATGGTTGAATAACAAAAATATCCAAAGAAAAATTTCATTAAAATCTGTGGATAATGGAAGAGAAAACCCAAACAGAAGCTAGCAGGAGTATAGGTAAATAGAGTAGAGTCAAAATTTCAGAAGATTCCTAAAAAGCAAAGTTTCATAGAGTAATTATAGAGAGCATATGACTTAAATGAGGAAATTTACATAGAGAATGAGAGAAAAGATTAAATTCCCATTTTGAAAGAGGCTAAGAAGGCAATAGGAAATTAATTAGATCCCTGATTGAAGATGTTGCACAGGGGACAGAAAACCATGCAATGTCTTGATTCAGGAAGTATCAGAGTGAACTGAAAATGCTACAGGCTAAAGGTCCAAAGTTAAAAAGGAAAACAATGCAAAACACTGCCTAGAGAAGCCTTAAGTTAGAAAAGGGTTGTCCCATTCATCTAACCACCCAGTACTTGAGAAAGAAAATTCCATGAAGTACTGACTCCACTCAGTACACTGTGCTTTATATAGTATACAGGAATGTCTAGATTACTGATCAAAGAAGTCCATGGAGAAAGAGATCGTGTAGGTTTCTAATCAAGGAAGTTTCAAATTAAATTGAAAATTATCTAGTACCCTATTTATGGTCATCTGACTTCAAAGTTCTAACCAGAGATTTTTGAGGCTTGTTATTTTAATGTATGGTCACACTAAGGGAAGTGCAAGTCAGTGGAAGGTACTAAAGAAAGTTGTTAGGACTGAATAGAGATTTATCATTCAATAATATGTGGAATGGGAAAGAACTTGGCACTTACACAATGTTCCAATGCAGGAAAGAAGGCTTAAAATGAGTAAACACCTAATATATCATTATCAAATAATTAAGTATACTTAAGACCCAATCCAAAAGAGAATAATTTCACATCATCTGTGTGGTATAACCATCAGTGAAAATTAGAGTTTCGGTACAAGTTTGACTTGAGTTCTTGGCAGAGGAGGGAAATGAAGCAAGGGTTTAAGATGACCACAGAAGAAATAAAAGTACCAAGATCATTGAAACTTCCTCCTCCAAAAAATATTTTTCTAAGCCTATCCCCACTCCTATACATAGCATCATATATGGAATTGTAAGTCCTCAGAGGAATTGTGTATTATTAAATATTTTATCTCCTTTTGTACTGACATGGTTTTGAACATTATAAATCCTCAAAAGAAATTTGTAGAATTGAGAGGAATTGTTTTCAGAGTATTAAGAAATTTAGTGTTTTATAAAGTTACAGTTAATTTTCAATTTAGAAACTAAAGTTTTAGTTTCTCATACATGTAACAATGGAAGAGACTTTATGGGTCCCCATATGACAAAACTGAGGGCTCAAGGAATAAAATAATTTGTCCAATATTAAACAAGTAGTTAGTAGCAGAATAAAGATTCCATCTAATGTCTTCTAATGTCAGGTTCAACTCTGTTTTCATAGTGCCACTACATTCTGTGTAAGTATAATGGGCTTGACCTTGTGATGTCCCACTTTTATTATTAGATATTATTTTTCTTCCTCCTTCACCTCTCAAATTAAATATTGAATGACCATGATAATCAAAGACTATCATCCTCATTGGTTAAATCAATCAATATTTTTAAGCATACATACTATATGCTTATATACATCCCATGCAAGCTCCACCTGATTTATTTAGACAGAGATTTATCAAATGTTTGCTATGGCCAAGACCTCAAAGGCATCATAAGTAAAGAGTCATGATAAGTTTAAAAGAACAAAAAAAAATAATAAGTTCAAGAATGGTCTAGAGCTATGATTATATCCCAAAGCTAAGACAGAAACACAGGTCATGAGTTTTATTGATATCCAAAATACTGATTACATAAATATTATAGCCCAAAGGAAGATATTGCATCTATACCAGTCAGGTAATAAAGATCCTGGAAGATGAAACATAGTGGAGGTCAAAGTAAGATCACCAATTGGTGATTCATTGGACTGTCTACCAGGAATGTGATATTCTGAAAGATACATGGAAAGGGAAAAGCAAGGCTAAGGATTAGATACATAGACAAGTTCAAATATAAACAGAGTGAGGAGTTGAGATGTGCAGAGCCCAGACAAGTAAAATAATCACTAAACAGATAAATGAAAGATGTGACAGTTGTCAAGACAGTCCTTTCTGAAGTAGATACTAAATTATTCCAATTTGAAACTCTCTATGACATGTAGAAATAAATCTTAGGGCAAAAGGAAATAGAAGGATGGAAAGGTCAGTTTTCTAAAACCACCTAATTAGCAAAAAGTAATATGATGTGAATCTTAACCAGGAAGATGGTGGCAGAGTAAAAAGCAGCTGCTTAACCTCTCCTTACCAAAACATACAGGACTCCTCAAGAAGACATAAAAACAAGTCCAGAAGAACAAAGGGACCCCACAGCAAGGCGCAGCATTGGAGGTATGTGGAATCGGGGCATTTCCATGCTATAAAGGGGTGAAACAGCTCTCACTAAAACACTAGCTGAGCAACCCTCTATCCCACCCCACACCACCTACAGTGCCAAAGCCAGCTCACAAGAGTTAGAGCAAGTTTGGGGCACGGATTAAGTCCTTGGCAGCTACCTGGGGTCCCCAGGGCCTGCTCCTGAGAGCAGCAAGACTTAAGACCCCAAGAGGCTAAAGAATGCGCGAGGACTTTGATTGCACAGACTCAAGTGTGGGCGAGGACTCAAGCCCAGACATGAATCCTGAGTCCAGGCGAGGACTCAGATCTTGAGCACAGGTGCGGACCTTGAGTGGGGACCCAGTACAAAAAGGGTTCACAACTGTGGAAGCAGTGCCCTGAGACTGTTAAAGGAGCCTCAGGCAGAGGAACAAGTAAGGGGACCACCAGGAGGCTTGACCATGAGAACAACTGAGACTTCAGGAGCCTAAAGAACTCAGACAGACCCAGAATGTGAGGATAAACCTGAGAGAGCACAGGGCTAACAATGACAAGCCAGAGACAAGAACCCCAAAAGAGAAAGATCATCAAGAAGAAATCTGTAACACTCGACAACTTTTACACAGATAAAATCCATTCAAAAGAGCAAACAGCAGAGGAGAACAAATAAGTAATCATATCTAAACCTTCCCAAAATAATGAAAATGGTCAAAAGCTATTGAAGAGTTCAAATCAGAGATGATGAGAAAGATGGAAGAGATTTGGTGAGAGAAGTGGGAAATAGCTCAAAAGAAAATTAACAGGTTAGAAGACAGATGCCCCAAAATCAAACAAAATGGTAAGCAAATTGGAAACCAAAATCTGGCAAGAAAATAACAGTTTAAAAGGCAGAATTTTGCAATTGGAAAGTGAGACTCAGAAATCAAATGAACTGATAAGCAAATTGAACACCAGAAATGACCAGATTGAAAAGGAAAACCAAAAGATTATAGCCGAAAACCAGTCCCTAAAGGCTAGAATTGAACAATTAGAAGCTAATGATCTCTCAAGACAGCAAGAACAAATAAAACAAAGTCAAAAGACTGATAAAATAGAAGGAAACATGAAATATCTCAATGAGAAAGTGACAGACCAAGAAAACAGGCCTAGAAGAGACAATCTGAGAATCATTGGTTTTCCTGAAAAAGCAGACATTAATAGAAATTTGGACTCCACACTAAAAGAAATTATTCAGCAAAATTGGCCTGAAGTTCTACAACAAGAGGGCAATATAGACATTGAAAGGATCCATAGATCACCCTTACACTAGACCTAGAAAAGACAACCCCCAGGAATATAATAGCCAAATTCAAGAGCTTCCAAATAAAAGAAAAAAAATTTACAAGAAGCCAGAAAGAGACAATTCAGATATCAAGGAGCACCAATCAGGATCACACAGGATCTAGCAGCCTCCACACTAAAAGACTACAAGGCTGGGAATATGATATTCAGAAAGGCAAGAGAACTGGGTCTACAACCAAGGATCACCTACCCATCAAAACTAACCATATACTTCCAAGGGAAAGTTTGGGCATTCAACAAGAGAGAAGTAATATGATGTGATAGTGCAAGAATATGGTTTCCCTCTTAAAAGAGTTATATCAAGTAAAGGTCTTCTCTACAATGCATCAGAAAGCATTAAAAATATCAGATTCCCTGAATTATAGAGTTAAAAGGTGTAAAAAGTTTCCTTAATATAGCTCATTTCTCAGGGGAATATATGCCACTTGTTATCATAAACAATTTTATTTTCACCTTTACATCTTCACAGCCTATCCTAGCAGAATTCATTCACCTGTATATGTTTTTATGAATGATTATGGAATTAAATTTCGTGTATGAGGATATTAAGAACCATAGAGCTTGGTTGACTTGGTCAGAATCAAGTCAGTGGTTGAGTGCATACTAGAATCCGCATAATCTGTTTTTCAGTACAGAACTCATTCTACTACAATTGACTAATATTCTTTGGAATCAAAGAATGGAATTGATAAAACCTTAGTTTTCTTAGCAGCCAAATCTATTCCTTTGTTCTATATAGTATCTAGTATCTTGTCAGTACTCAAGTCATGAGTAATAATTGTATTCAGTGATTTTCCATTTAAGGAAAATATGCCTTGAGGCTTAAACTAAAGAAGCCATAAGATGATCACATTACTTTTGACAGAATAAAGGAGAATCAGAATGGGATGTGAAGCTGTCTTAAGAACAGTAAATCAATTTAGCTGGCTGAATTCCAAGTATTAGACAAGCTAGTGACACCAAGAGGAAAAATCTGTTTTACTATCTGTTTAATGCAAGAAGTATATAAATGCAAAGAAACAACTCAATGTAGTTTCCCTGCTATATTTGCTTTTTTTCTAATGTTTTATTTCAGCAGTGTATCAAACTAAAGTCTGTGTGAAATATAGAGGGAAAGACTTAGATTAGGTAGATTCAGGAGACTTTTTGTTTTTTAGTTTGTTGTGTTTATTTAATTGAAATACTAACTCTGTCATTCATTTGCTATATAATCTTAAGAAATCAAAACCATTAGGTCTTCTAGTGTTCTTGTATGTAAAATGCCTTTCTTATAATGAATTATCTGAAGTTCCATCTAGGTTCAAAGATGCAAAAATTCTACATCTGAGACTGTTCTTTCTGAATTCAAATCCAACCTCAGTAAATTGTTAGCTGTTTAATTTAACCCTGTTTGTAATTTAACCTTGTTTGTCTCAGTTTCCTCATTTATAAAATGAGTTAGAAAAAGAAATGACAAAGAACTCCAGTTTTTTTTTTGCCAAGAAACCCCCATATGAGGTGAGGAAGAGTCAGACATTACTTAAATGACTGAACAATAAACAAGAAGAATGAGAGAGGGGGGGAAGGAGAGAGAGAGAAGGGAGTGTTCCCACATAAAGAAGCAGCATAGCATAATGAGTAGAGTGCTGAATTTGGAATACAAACAATCTTGGCTTAAATTATCATACTTACAAACTGTATGATCCTAGATCAAGTCATTTGCCCTTGTATTATCTACATAATACCCTAAGATTTAGTATTAAATATTAAATGAGTTTAATTTGCAATGAAGAGGGAAATCCCTGACATAGGAATTTAATGATAGAATTACCAGATCTTTCACATATTTATATGTTTTCAATTATTCCATGAATATTTGGCTTTATTAATGTGAGTCTTCTCTCTAAGATAATGAATTCTATCTCCTTGGTGTCTCTATGATTCTCATCCATGTCTTGCCCAAGTTTAATGTTCTGTGTTAGGCTTAACTCAAATTGATACAATAATTCAGGCTTCATGTTAGAATATAATAAGAACCTAATGGGTTTTAAAATGTTTATTATAAGAAGAATTTATAAAATTATTTTAAAAGAGATGAATAAGCACATAATGTTGATTCAACTGGATGACATTCCCCACTGCCTCTTCATTTTCCCAAATACACAATTCAGAGTGGTATGTTTATTTCAGCATCAAAGGGAATCATAATCATTCCCAAACAACTCTTATCTTCTCACAAGTCATTAAAAGATTACATCATGTGGACAAGAATCCAAGACAATAGTTTGCATTATTGCGTCCAGACCTATTTTTACCTGGTAATGATCTCCCTTTTCTTTTAAGGCAAACAATCCAGTTATTATGACAGATTATTCTACTTTCTCATTTGCCATGGAGACATGGAGATAAAATTGCAGGTATCCACCACCATCCTGTATTGGAAAAACAATTTTAGGGGACTATTCTAAATTCTGAAGTGGTTTATATTGGGACTAAAAAGTCATATAATTCCAAAATAGAATGAAATATTTTGGAAAATAAATTCAGTCTAGAATATATATTAAAACATAACCATCTATAGGTATTTATACTTTTCCACCTCTTTCATTTGTATAGCTTATGCTATTTTATTAAGATCAAGTTTTAGTTTAATGTAAAAATCCTTTCTGCACGGGGGCAGCTGGGTAGCTCAGTGGAGTGAGAGTCAGGCCTAGAGACAGGAGGTCCTAGGTTCAAACCCGGCCTCAGCCACTTCCCAGCTGTGTGACCCTGGGCAAGTCACTTGACCCCATTGCCCACCCTTACCAATCTTCCACCTATGAGATAATACACCGAAGTACAAGGGTTTAAAAAAAAATCCTCTCTGCAATAATATTTTCTGAATTATTTGGAAAGTTGGGTTGAATAGATACTTTTGATCTATGTTTGGTTGTTATGGACACAAGCAATCTTGAATTTAGTTTCTATGCTTGATATTTTAATAAATGCCATGTATAAACAACTTTCAAAAGCACAATTTTAATTATTCAGTAAATAAATATATAGGTATATATATTCACACCTGAAACTTTGCATGCCTCTACATGTTATTATGGAAAAACAAAACAAAACATTACATTTATGGATATTGTTTGAATTTCAACATTAAAAATATTTATCAATCAAAAGAAATTGCAAACAAAATTTTAAATACTTTTTTTAAACCACTACCTTAGTAAATTTAAAAATATTTCATGGATGTATAATTACACTGGAACAGTTTAAACCTTGATAAACAGTTAATGAGGAAATGACCTTCCAATTGAAACTGCTTTACAAATTAATAAAAAGAGTGTTATCAATAGGCTTTTCAATTTCAACTAAACTTATTTTAACTGCAAGAATCCATTTTCTCATGCTTCAATATATTTGAGATCTCTTCAGTGGGAGTACTTTTTCTAACAATGTAGACTACAACATATCTAATACTACCCATTCTGTGTAATTTTTGTCTATGAAATCCTTTAAATTTAGCAAAAGGTGTCCGTTCATTATGCTAATAGTCTTATACTTCTGTGGTTTTCATATTAAGAAAAATTATATATATTATATAATATTAAATTATCATATTAATTGAATCCATTGGCTCTCCACTGGTTTTCCTTCCTCTTGAAGGAAATAATAATAAGGAAAATGATCTCATTTTTTCCCTGATGTTACAATCCTGTGAAGATATCCTTCAGAGAACATCTTTTCAGTAATTTTTCATTTGTGAGGGGTCACAGCCTCATTTTGCCAACTCTATTGCTAGCCATTGACCTTTGAACAAACTTCAGTATGATTCTTCAGAGACTATAAGTACTCTCTGATTCATGACCATACATTACAAAAAGAATGTTTCTGTTAAATAAAATGGGACAAGATTAACAGAGTGGAAATAAATTTAATGCTTAATTATATGACTGTCATAAGAACTTGGATTCCAGATCTAGTTGATGTTCTGGACCTAGCCTCTCTGTTAGCATTGGCTGCAAGAAGAACAGCCCATCAGTCAGATCCTATAATTGGGAAAGTTGTTAGAGAGCATAAATTCTAAGCTTTCTGGCATGCCTTGGTTGAAAAGAAGGGTCTCTTTCTCCTTAATGGTATCACAAGTCTTGAAGATTCCATACAAATATGTATCTGTTTATGTAGAAAGCATCTTGTACCAATCAACTGATTGCTGGCTGATGACTGAGGTTCTGGGAGATTTGTGAGACAACTACCTGAAAGTGCAAATGAGCAAATGTGTCTAGAGCTTCAGAGAAGTAGAGCAAGCCCTCATCTGTAGCCAAAGAGAAAATTAGGCCTAAAACTTTGTAGAACAAAACAGTAGAATCAATATTTGGATATGATTCTTAAGTTTCAGAAGTGGGTATATGGATACTGGTGGTGTCCTTAAAAATTAATGGACAAGGGGCAGCTGGGTAGCTCAGTGGATTGAGAGCCATGCCTAGAGACGGGAGGTCCTAGGTTCAAATCTGGCCTCAGACACTTCCCAGCTGTGTGACCTTGGGCAAGTCACTTGACCCCCATTGCCTACCCTTACCACTCTTCCACCTATAAGTCAATACACAGAAGTTAAGGGTTTAAAATTAAAAAAAAAAATAAAAAAAATTAATGGACAAGAGGAGGAAATGAGTTTTAGGGAAAATATAATGTTTCACATTATATATATTGTGTTTAATATATCAATGAATTAGCCAGGAAATAGCTACGTAGGAAGTTGGAGCTATAAGGCCCTAGAACATGAAACAGATAAAATCTGGATTTCACAAAATGACTTCATGAAACTTCCAAGATGACCAGGACACACAAAAAACTCAGAAAACATTGAACAAAAATCCACATTTTTGCCCTTTTAAAAAAAAATCAACTTGAAGTTCTAAATCCTTTAAAATGGTTGCAAATATTTTAATCAGGAGATAAATTAAAATGGTCCTGAAGATAATGCTGATTTTAAAAAATAATGAATCATTTATAATTTTTTCCAGATAGAAGTATAGATGCACTTTTGAATTAAGTAAAAGAGGAAAAATAGCAGATACTATTTCCAAAAATGAGTGTTATTTTAGGATTATTTTTTCATATTTTCATATTACTTTTTTATGAATGCAGAATACTCTACAATTGTGGGACTTATAATATTTTCCTAGAAATAAAAATAGAGGATTAGAAATAATAAGAGATCTGAGAATTATACTGAAAAAGTTTATTGATCTCAGTAGAACTCACTGTATCCTGTAGCAAAATTAAATAAATTATTGTTATGAAAAGGAGAAAAATCGAGGAGAAAAATAATTTTACATAATGCACATGCAAAATTGATGTGGCAATATATCACTATGACTTGCATCTTTCAGTTACTGAAATATGGAATTTTTATATGTGGTAGCCACAGGGATATTCTTTACAAAGTTAACATTTAATACAGACTTCATAATTTAGAAATTTTACATCAATGTCATTGTTTAGTACAGCTGGATGATAGAAATCACCATTACTACCTGAGAAATGACACAGCTGAGCATTAGAAAATTTAGGATTAACAGACCAAGCTTTATTGTCTGGTCACAGATTGATTTAACTGAAAGTGCTGAAAATGGATAGTGCAAAATTAATGGATGAAAATTTCCAGTTAGAATTTCCATTGTTTTCAAATATCATTCTAAATTGATACAAGAAAGCAAAAACATTTGCTATAACTAGATGGTGTTCCTATTGGTATTTATTTTCAACTGCTATTTTGAATAAGTTCCATTCTACATCTAGACTTAATTTGAATACTTTCATAATTAAAAATTAACCTTGTATTCTGGATTTATTAATAACCATGTGACTCCCAGCTAATTTTGAAATCCAATGTCAATTTCTACTTATACGTTTAAAAGAGATGACATAAAGAATAATAATAATATAGTACTTCTGATGGACGTAATAATGATAATAAAACATAACTGTTTTATAGTTTGCATTTTACAAATATTATGTCATTTGATGCTCCCAACAAACCTGGGATGTGAGTGCTTTTATTTCCCCAAGTTAAAAATGAAGAAATTGATGTATATAAATAGATTTATTTTTGTTTTTTGTTTTAATAATCCTTATTTTCTGTCTTAGTAGCAGCACTAAGACAGAAGGGCAAGGACTAGGCAAATGGATCATGTGACTTTCAGAGCCACTCGGCTAGGAAGTGTCTGAAGCCAAATTTTAAAGCAGATTCTCCTGACACTAGGCATGATGATCTATCCGCTGAGTCACTTAGCTGCATTGAGGCATTTAAAGTTAAGTGAGACTTGCCCAAGTCTCACTGTATTTAAATTCAAATCTTTCTGAATTTAACTCTAATTTTTAAACCATTGCACTACCTAGTTGTGTCTATTATTGAATTCAATAGCACACTGTGTTAGCTAGTGATTTGTTTATTTCTAATTTATGATTTGGTATATACATATGCACATATATAAATCTTCACTTGACTATATATACATATGTACTACATCTTTATCTCTATATCTACATATAGATACATATATATAGTGAAAAATATATATAGTGAAATTTTATGAGGATAAGAGGTTATATGGTCATATTTCAGGACACTAGAGAAGGAACCAATAGATGAAGAAAGGGTAACAATAAGAAGCTAGAGAAAAAGATAAACTCCCGTAAATGACTACAGGAAACTGTCAGTATTAAAGTGGGGAGGCAAAGAGGGTTGGCTTCAACTTTTTAAAAGAATTATGAGATAAGGCACTCTGCTGAGACTTATAGGGTTAAGGGGAGGTAATGGACAATTTGAGAAGAAAAGAGAAGATTGTGAAATTGACAAAAGAAAGAAGTGAGAAGCTCATAATTGGAATGTCATAGAATATCTAATCCAATCCAAATATACTTTAATCTTTCCAGGCTTTTCTGTAAGACCTTCCATTAGAAGGAACTTCTGAAGGCAGACTATTATACTTTTGGACAGTGTACATTTTTACTAAGTATTTCTTTCCTTACAAAAAAAAAGTCTAAATTATCATTTAAAAAGGATTAAAAAGTAATGTCTAGAAAAAGAAGTCCTGCCAAAAATTAGAAATGAGACTCATATAAGACAGAAAATTTCAAATAACATTTCTAGATCAAATTTTATGACATACAACACATATACTGGGAATGGAAAATATGTTCCAATACTTCTATAATGATATATTTCATCATTAATGAAAAGATAAGAATAAAACCAATTACATTATGATTCCTATAGATCAGTAGCTACCATAATTCATTGAGAAGTGGTTATTTACTTTTTATTATTTTTAATTATCACACCAAGATTTAATAAATTTATTTGATATTGAATGTAAAAACTCCACTTGTAGCAAAATACAACCTGTACTTTGGCACAAATACCTTATTATTAGAGGGAATAAGCTCTTTTCCTCAGAGTAAAATCTTAAAAATTAATACACGTATATTATATTTTGGTTTTTTATATCACCTACATTACCAGTCTAACTATTCCCTCCCTTCCCAGAAAACTATTACTCATAACAAAGAATAAAAATGAAATTAAATTTTTTTAAATAATTTGAAATAACACATTGAAAAAGTCTGACATTATTTATAATGTTACACATCAATAGTCCTTCTCCTAAATAAAGCAGTCTTTTTTTTAGAAAACCCTTACCTTAGAAACTATGATATAATGCCTCAAAATGAATTCTGAAGCAGCATAACCCAGAAAAAAAGTGTTGAAATAAATTTCTTGTCCAAAAAACTTCAGAAGGCCAGCAGAAAATATTTGTTTCTGGTAGAAGTGGAAAGCAAGGCAGCATGCCAAAGCAGGCCCCACCATAGCAACAGGTTGAGAAATTGGCTGAATCAGCAGCAAAAGTTTCCAGAGCTCTCAGTCACCAATGATAAAAGGAGTTGGACAACTGCTCAGAAGGAGATTACAGGGGTTCCTTTACTGGCTATGGGTAAAGATTTGTTCCATTGCCAGTATGCAGGAGAGGGATGTGGTCTCAGTGTGAGGATGAGCACTAGTGAACACTAGCCCTTGTGACCACAGGGAAACAGGGAATCCTGGTCAGAATTCCAAAATGGGAAAGAGTGCTTATGATGACAGACCAGAGCACAGGCTGGGAGAGTATTAAACACACCTTTCCTTACATCATGCCATCTTAGAAAAACTGTAAGAAGATAGATCTCCAGCACTAATTCTGAATGAAGCTGCACAAAGAATTTGAAGCTTGAAACAGTGATCTTTTCATCACTTTCACCAGTTACAGAATTAAACTACTTTTTTTTAAAGTTAAAAGAAAAGAAAAACTTTTTAAATTTAAAAAAGTTAAAAGAAAAGAAAAACTTTTAAAAGTTAAAATAGTTAAAAGAAAAGAAAAACGTTTTAAAGTTAAAAAAAGAAAGGAAAATGTGCAAAAAATAACAAAAATAAGCAAAATACAGAAAATTATTTTGGTGACAAAGAACATCAAAACACAAGCTTAAAAGTAGATGACAAAGGCAATACAACAACCAAAACCTTCAAGAAAAATATAAATTTTTCTCATGCCCAATAAGAATTAATGGAGTAACTCAAAAAGAATTTTTAAAATCATATAAGAGAGGTAGAAGAAAAACTCAGAAAAAAAATAAGAGTGATACAGGAAAATATTGAAAAAAAAGTCAACAGCTTGGTAAAGGAGGCCACAAAAATATTGAAGGGCCTGTCCTTTGATCCAGCCATACCATTGCTGGGTTTCTACTCCAAAGAGATAATTATTAAACACACTTGTACAAAAATATTTAGCTGCGCTCTTTGTGGTGGCAAAAAACTGGAAAGCGAGTGTATGCCCTTCAATTGGGGAATGGCTGAACAAATTGTGGTATATGCTGGTGACAGAATACTATTGTGCTCAAAGGAATAATAAATTGGAGGAATTTCATGTGAACTGGAAAGACCTCCAGGAAGAGATGCAGAGTGAAAGGAGCAGAGCCAGAAGAACGTTGTACATAGAGACTGATAACACTGTGGTAAAATAGAATATAAGGGATGCCTGTATTAACAGCAATGCAATGACCCAAGACAATTCTGAGGGATTTATAGAAAAGAATACTACCCACAGTCAGAGGAAGAACTACAGGAGAGGAAACACAGAAGAAAACCAACTGCTTGAACACTTGGGTAGATGAGGACATGTTTTGAGATGTAGACCTGAAGGGACCACACCAATGTAACTCAATAATATGTAAATAAGTCTTGACTGACCACACATATTAAAAGCAGTGGAAATGCAAGTTGGCTATGTGGGGGGGGAGGATTTGAGGGGGTGAATGGTAAAGTTAAAACATGAATTATGTAACCATGGAAAATTTTTCTAAAAATAAAAAAATTAATTAAAAAAACAACAAAAAACGTCACCCTAACCCTTAAAAAAACAAAACCAAAACAAAACAAAACAGAATAAACTGATTGGATAAAAAGAGGCACACACACACACACACACACACACACACACACACACACACACACACCTCAAGAGAAAAACTCCTTAAAAAGCAAAATTGAATGAATGGAAAAGGAGCAAAAAAGCTGACTCAAGAAAATGATTGCTTAAAAATTAGAATTGAGTTAAGTGGAAGCTTATGACTCTATGGAACATTAATAAACAACCAAATAGTGCAGCTGTATGGCTCACTAGATTGAGAAGCAGGCCTAGCGATGGAAGGTCCTGAGTTCAAATCTGAATTTATGCACTTTCTAGCTTCATGACCATGAGCAAGCCACCTAAGCCCAATTTCCTAGCCTCCATCACTTCTCCATCTTGGAAGCAATACACACTTTTGATTCTAAGACAGAAGTTAAGGCTTTAATAAAAAAGAAAGAAAGAAACCATCAAAGACAAATAAATGAAAAAAAAATAGAAGAAAATGTGGAATATCTCATTGGGAAAAAAAAACAACTCACTGGTAAAATAAATATGAGAAATAATTAATTGACTACCTGAAAGCTATGATTAAAAAAATAGTTTAGGCTTCATTTTTCAAGAAATTATCAAGGAAAGCTACCCTAGTATTATTCTAATAATAGAAGGTAAAATATAAATGGACTACATCTATCAATCACTTCCTTAAAGAGATTCCAAAAAAAATAATTCCCAAGAATGCTATAGCAAAATTCCAGAACTCGCAGTTCAAGGAAAAAATATTTTAAGTAACCAAAAAGAAATAATTCAAATATCATTGGTGCTACAGTCAGAATAACATAAGATTTACCAGCTTGTACATTAAAAGATTTTAAGGCCACACATATGATATTTCAGAGGGCAAAGGAGCCAGGAATTCAACCAAGAATCACTTACTCAGAAAAACTAAGCATAATCCTTTAAGAGAATAAATGACTATTTAATGAAAAAGAGCACTTTCAAACACTCCTAATGAAAAGACTGAAGCTGAATGGAAAATTTGACTTTCAAATACAAGACTCAAGAGAATCATAAAAAGGTAAATAGGAAAGAGAAATCAGAAAATATTCAATAAGGTTAAACTCCTTATATACCTACAAAGGAAGATGATTCTTCTAACTGCTAAGAACTTAACCATTACTAGAGCAGTTAGAAGTCATATACATAGACAAAGTGCAAGGGCATGAATAAAATATGATAGGATAGTATCTAAAAATAAAAGATAAAATTAAGGCATGAGAAAGAGGAATGTATTGTGAGAAGAAGGAATGTAATAAATGGAGTAAATTATCTCACATAAAAGAGGTATGAAAGTGTTTACAATGGGAGAAAGATGAAGGAGGTGTGGAGGTGAGAATGTGAATTTACCCGCATTGGTATTGACCTAATGAGGGAAGAATACATATAATCAGCTGAGTAGAGGAATATATCTTACCCTTTAAGAAAGTAAGAGGGTGAGGCAGAGGTGGCTGCCAGACAGCCAGGCTCTGGTTTTCACTTCTCCCCCCTCCCCCCACCCCTCTCCACCCCATCCATTAATATTATTCTTTTCAAGACTCTTTGTTGTCAAGCCAACAAAGTGGAGAGTGCGATTGCAGAAGGGGGTGCTTCTCGTTTCGGGCGGAGGAGGAAGTAGGGGTGCACCTCACCACTATCCCAAGACTGCTGGCAAGAGTGAGTTCCTGGGGAAAACCCCAGGGCAAAATGCTCAGAAATGGATCCCTGCAGGAAACACTAGAGGAGATGACAACTCCGCAGCAAATAACTCCACAAAGGAAAAAGAACGACATGAAGCAATCTTTAGGAAAGTAAGAGGCATACTAAATAAGCTTACTCCTGAAAAGTTTGACAAGCTATGCCTTGAGCTCTTCAAGGTGGGTGTAGAGTCTAAGCTCATCTTAAAAGGGGTCATACTGCAGATTGTGGACAAAGCCCTTGAAGAGCCCAAGTATAGCTCACTGTATGCTCGACTATGACTGTGACTGGCAGAAGATGCACCAAATTTTGATGGCCCAGCAGCTTAGGGTCAACCAGGACAGAAGCAAAGCACTGTAATGACATTCAGACGCGTTCTAATTTCCAAACTACAAGATGCATTTGAAAACTGAACCAGAAATGTTGATATCTATGACAAACGTGACAAACTCCCTCCTTCCCAAGGAGGAGGAACAGAGAGCCATTGCTAAGATCAAGATGTTGGGAAACATCAAAATCATTGGAGAACTTGGCAAGCTTGATCTTATTCATGAATCTATCCTTCATAAGTGCATCAAAACACTTTTGGAAAAAAAGAAGAGAGCACAACTCAAAGATATCGGAGAGGATTTGGAGTGCCTCTGTCAGATAATGAGGACAGTGGGGCCTAGGTTAGACCATGAAAGAGCTAAGTCCTTAATGGATCAGTATTTTGCCCGAATGTGTTCCTTAATGCTAAGTAAGGAATTGCCAGCAAGGATTCATTTCCTACTGCAGGATACTGTGGAGTTGTGATAACACAAATGGGTTCCTCACAAAGCTTTTCGTGACAATGGACCAAAGACAATCAATCAAATCCATCAAGATGCAGTAAAAGATCTAGGAGTTTTTATTCCTGCTCCTATGGCTCAAGGGATGAGAAGTGACTTTTTCCTATATAGAGAGCCTGCTCTATATGGTAGGGTTCCTGAGTGGCATTTGGTGGCATCGGATTGTTAAGACAGGAAAAAGAAAATGAGAACAACCAGACTAGTGGTTAGCCCATGTTGCTCTAATGCTATGGGATTTGGACTTTATTTTATACTGGTTTCAAACAAAGAACACAAAGAAAGAGTCACAGCTGTGAAGGGGTTACAAATCATACACAATCCATTAGAGTCTAAAAGTAGAGAGATGGGTACAAGGACAAGGGCCAAATTCCAACCACCCATTAGTAGAGGTTAATTCTGGGAGCAGAAATATATTTCATAGAGATGTTTACTAATTGCGTTCTGCCTTGATTTACAGATTTGGACTTGGTCAGATAAAGTCTGGCTTCAGTCTTATCTCTATCTTTGTCTGTGTCCAGCCTTGACTATATTTTTTAGAGTTCAGGTTTCTTAATTATCAAGGAGAGAAATTTTTAACTCAGTAGTTGCTGGTCTGCTAAGGACTCAAAGCTTTTCAATAAGTCTATAATGTTTTTCCAATAAGAAAAGGTATGGATCATAAGAGGTGTCAAAAGAGGGGTCTCAGATTTTTATCTATTCTCTTATTGGGACCCTTTATGCCACCCAGGATGAAACTAGACAGGGACCCACTTGGAGGACTTGCTGATATGTTTGGACAAATGCCAGGTAGTGGAATTGGTACTGGTCCAGGAGTTATCCAGGATAGATTTTTCACCCACCATGGGATGTCATTGATAAAATCAACTCTTCAATGGCCATGGGGGTCATATCATGCCTCCTACACAATCTCAGTTTGGAGAGATGGGAGGTAAGTTTATGAAAAGCCAGATTAGTCTGAGGCCTGCTCAATCTTTCCTAATGAATAAAAATCAAGTGCCAAATCTTCAGCCCCAGACAACTATGATTCCTCCCAGTGCACAACTACCATGCACTCAAACACCACCTCTGGGACAGACTCCTCATCTTGGCCTCAAAACTAATCCACCACTTATTCAAGAAAAGCCTGCCAAGATCAGTAAAAAACCTCCACCATCAAAAGAAGAACTACTCAAATTAACTGAAGCTGTGGTAACAGAGTATCTGAATAGTGGGAATGCAAATGATGCTGTCAATGGTGTATGGGAAATGAGGGCCCCTAAACACTTTCTCCCAGAGATGTTAAGCAAAGTAATCATTCAATCAGTCGATAGGACTGATGAAGACAAAGAAAAAGCGAGTGCTTTGATCAGTTTACTTAAACAGGAAGGAACACAATCCATTAAAGTCCTTGAGCCATAGGAGCAGGAATAAAAACAACTTTATGCAGGCTTTCTTGAATGTATTGAATCAGTGCCCCAAACTTGAGGTAAACATCCCTTTGATGAAATCCTATTTAGCATAGTTTGCAGTCTGGGCCATCATTTCAGAGCTAGCTCAACCACTGGAAAGTGGCACCAACTTCCCTCCCTTCTTACTTTGCCTTCAACAATTAGCTAAGTTACAAGATTGTGAATGGTTAACAGAACTTTTCCAACAAAGCAAAGTCAATATTGTAATGCAAGGTGGCTAACAGAAACTTTTTGCTTCTGCAATTTCAAACGGTCACAAAAAGGCAGTTAGAGGTTTTAGAATCTTCAGAAAGACAGTTGGAAGCCTGAGGCTATAAATAGGGCTGAAGTTCCAACTAAGGGGGCTTTTGCCTTCTGGCTTTCACTTTGGCTGGAGGCTTTTGCTTTTTGAGCTTTGGCTTAGCCTGTTGGCTTTGGCTTTTCAGCTTGGCTTTGGCCTTTTAGCTTCGGCCTTGGCCTGTGCTTATTTTGCCTTGAGGAAATTTAGACCTATCTGATTTCTCTGGACCTCTCCCTGATCTCTCTTCATTTACAACCCTCCCTTTCCCTTGAATTTCCCTTTGGGCCCTGGGAGGAAGGGAGGGATTAGTGATTGAACATTATGGATTTAGTTCCTGTAGGCAAGTAGAGCATCCTCAAATAAATCACCCCTAGTTTGGTGATTTGATAAATACTTTACTTTAGGGCAGTCAAATCTTCCTGACTGGAAGAGCTGGACTCTTTCAGTCTAAACCTCTCCAGCAACCCATTCCCCACCATCAGCCCTCTCCCTAGCAGCAGTTAGAAAAACCTGAACCTCTTTCCCTCTGATTAACCTGACAATAATAAATCCCCTTTGTTACCTACTCAAAGCCTCTGGTGAATCATTGTATCAAAGATTAAGGCAAGGGCTAAAGAGGGAAGGAATTATTTTCTTTTATTTCTTGAGGGAACTGTGGGCATCCATCTTGGCAAGAAGTTCTTACCCGAGACTTCCTGCAGCCATCAGTTTCACTGGCAGGGAGGAGCCGTTTCAACTCCTCCCTCAAGGGACTTTAGAAATTAACAAGAGAAAAACCCCAGCCTTGATCTAAATATTTCTTACCAGCCTAATTTCTCCCTGTATCCTCTGTCTCAAGCCTCAGTGAATAAACCTGTTTGAGCTGCCCTCCTATATACTCCATTTCCCTTATCTCCTTTATACCTTCCCTTACCTTCATTCCTCCTCCAATCACCTTATAATCACCTATTTCCATTTCATCCCTCCTCACTACTCAAATTTCCCTGAGAACTGCTCAAAGATTACCCACTTTTTGATAACAATATGCAGAAAATGCTTCCAGAAATCAATCAGAATAAGGATCACATGTTGGAGATTTTGGAGGGAAAGGGACTTAGTTTCTTGCTCCCACTTCTCAAATTGGAGAAGGAACTCTTAAAGCAAATAAAGTTAGATCCATCCCCTCAAACCATATATAAATGGATAAAAGACAACATTTCTCCCAAATTTCATGTAGGCAAGGGATTTGTGAACATTTTAATGACTAGCTTCTTGCAGTATATCTCTAGCGAAGTAAGCCCACCCAATGAGGAAAAAGATTCTTCCTTTGCTCCTTCCAAAGAGCAGTTGGAGCAGGAAAAACAGTTGCTTCTCTCTTTCAAGCCAATAATGCAGAAGTTCCTTCATGATCAAGTAGACCTACAAGTATGCCCTGTATGCTCTTCAGGTGCACTGCTACAATAACAGCTTTCCAAAAGGCATGTTACTGTGCTTCTTTGTTCATTTCAATGATATGGAAATAATTGAAGAGGAACCTTTCTTGGCATGGAAAGAGGACATAACCCAAGAGTTTCCAGGGAAGGGCAAGGCTTTATTTCAGGTTAACCAATGGCTCACCTGGCTGGAAACTGCTGAAGAAGAAGAATCAGAGGAAGAAACTGAATAAAGACCAGCCAAAGCCTTAAAATTGTGCAAACATACTGTTGCTAGGGTGTAACTGCGTTTGACCTAACCACTGCGAAAATTCATTCTGCTGTCATGTTTTCACAATATCTAAAGCAGAAGCATGTCAATAGGATGTTATTCTGCCTACGGTTTTTTTGTAGTGTAACGTCTTAATCATAGTCTACCATCAAATATCTTAGAGTATCCTTAATGTTTAGATAGTGTGTTAGCAGCACGCAATAATTGCATCCTGAGTTCTCAAGCAGAGGCAGTCTGTTGCAAGGACCTTCTTGGCTATTGTAAAAGTGAAATTTGGGAGATGCCATCTAAAAGTATATATATTTTCTATGGACACGTGGGAATTATCAAACTACATTTCCCGTGGTCCAACGGGTTTCCGTTTCCTGTTCTTTGGGCGTGGGGATGCCTAAGTCACCACACAGAGGTCAGTTTAAATATCCTGGGTTAGGAGGAAGTAGCCCTCTTGGCTAACAGACTCAGGAAGAGACGGGAGGTAACAATAATGGCTGGGCGGCACTTTTGAATTCTTACAAGCACGTGGTCTAATGACTTTATCTATCAGTATGGCTTTAATTAAAATACTAATTTATATTATTATTTCAGTCTTTATTATTTTTTATCGTAATACTGCCAGTTATCATAGGCTGTTTTAAGTTAGAAAACTGAATAGCAACACTGAGTACTGTAGAGATGCACTTTGCTCAGTGTAATACTTGAGTCCTTGCAATATTGGATTATCCATTTGCTTGTTACAGAGGATTCTTAACTGTAATCAATGGTTGTTGCCGTAATAGTATATTGCCTGTATGACAGTTTAATTGAGGGGAACAAAATTAAAGGATAGGATAAGGGATTCCACACTTGAAACCTAAGGGCAAACCACAGGGGCAAGGGAAGGACTTGACTACACTATTCTAATTGACCTAAGCCAGGCAGGGCCCAAAGGAAGCAGTTCTGAAGACATAGGGAAAGCTCCTCCAAACCTGGTTCCAGTCAGGTTTGGTCAGCTCAGCTAAAGGCCTGAGATTGACTTTCAATAGGGGTCTCACGGTTATCCAAGGATGGTCACAGGATGCCAAGAGCCAAGGTGATCCAAGGTACCCAGGTTGGGAGAGTGTGTTTGAAATTCTGTCCACCCGATCACAAACCACTTCTCCACTTGGTCCTGCTCTTCAGGTCTGTTGTCCACATGCTGAAAGCCTTCACCTCTCAGGATCCCAGGGAATCTGGATGCAGTTTTTCCCTAACTCTGAGATCTCCCAGGGTTAACAACAGTTATGTCCCAATCACTAATGGAGTCTCTCTCAGAGCACATGCCCCACTTCCTGCTCCTTCATTCCGTCTTGGAATCCTCCAGCCCTTCCTGCTAGGTCCAACACTAACACTAAATTAATTGCTAAATAACTCTCACACCCCTTTGACCTAATAATTTCTTTCCTAGGTTTGTATACCAAAGGGATAAAAAACAAAAAGGGGAAGGATTTATATCTACAAAAATATTTTTAAGGTTCTTTTTGTAAAGGCAAAGAATTGGAAACTTTCCATCAATTGGGAAATGGCTGAGAAAGTTATAGTATGTGATTGTAATGAAATACTATTATTTTGTAAGAAATGACAAGCAGGAAGAGCCATGAAAAACCTGGAAAGACACAACCTGGAGCAGAGTGAAGTAAGTAGAACATTGAGAACATTGTATACAATGATAGGAAATATAGTGAACCAAAACAATCCTAAAGGACTCATGATAAAATATAACATTGATTTTCAGATAAAGAATTGATGAAGTCTGAATCCAGATCAAAGCAAACTTTTTACCCTTTCTTAATTTTTTTTGATAATCCTTCCCAAAAGGATTATTATGGGAAAATGTAAAATGTAAAGAGATAATAAGGAAAATAGCCTCATTTATGATTGTTCTAACTTCTTTGTGTAATTATACCTTTCCTGTTGTTAGTCTTTACTCTTATCTTCCTCATAGTCCTTTATTTGTTGGATATGGTAGTCTCTTAAAACTTATCCATCTGCATTGCCCTCAGAGATCATAGTGTTCCATGATTCATGGATATACAACAATATTGGTAACATATTGAAAAAAAAATGGACCTTTTTCATTGGAAAAAGTTTCAGTCATTAAAACATTTTTGTAAATTCCAGAAGCTATTATAGCTAGTAGGCCTCTTCCTATCAAATTTAGGGTCCAACTCACTGTTTGCACTACTTCTATTGCCAGATGAGACCTAAAGGTTTCCTATCTCATTACATTTCATAAGGTAGAGTCATTTTTGAATCACTTGTTTTTGTTTTTTCTTTGTAGATGACTAAATCAAACTCCTTTGAATAGTTATAGATCACTTTCAGAAGGTTCTCCAGAGTTTGAGAGACTGATGTAACCAATTAGATTCTGCCTATAAATGGAAACACCTTGAAGAATTAACAGTTAACTCTAGTGCATTTTATCTTTTGATCATTTCTAATTTATCAAATATATATACATATATGTATGTAGTTTGTATTTATTAATTTACATGGTGTTTTTCTCATTAGAATATAATAACCTTGCAATCAGGCTGTATCTTTTGCCTTTCTTATTGGATTGTGTTGCATTCCATTGTATTTTCTATTATGAATCATTTTTCAAATTTGACTTTGTGTTTAATCTCTTCCATAATAATTGTTGTCAACTTTTGTAAATATATGTCTCCTTTTTTATGTTTTGTCTGATATTTATGATGAGAACCTTTCAAAGAATCTTTAATGATACTGATGTGAGATACCTTGTTGGAAGAGAATTTTTGAGATGACATTTTATATTACTAAATCAAATGCTCTCTATAATCAATAAATAATAAGCAAAACAAGATCATTATCCATCATATTTCAGTCAGTCATTAAAAAAGGAGCAATATATTCTACTGCTGAATCTTTGTTATAAAAGCTTTCCAGTTTCCTATCTTCATTACCAAATATATCTTTGATAAACATGAAGATGACATTCGTAAAAATTATACATTGAGAGGAAAGTGGGCATATATTTTTAGATGTTAATATTTCCTCATGCAACTTTTTTGGTATTAATTAAATTTATTTTTATTATTTTTCAAATGTTATTTTCCTGCATTTCATATGATTTGTGAATCATTATCCCAATGTCAATAGTTCTTTCTAATATTTTTCTTTTAATTTTCCTTCTATATCTTTTAATGGCTTCAATATGACTTTAATAATTTTGTTCTTAACAATCTTTGTTTAACTAAGTTTTTCTCCCAAGACTTTTCATTGAATTATATAATTAATCCACCCATTTCAGAAGTGTTCAAATTAGTTACTGATGATGTGAGATTGGTAACAGAGAGAAGAAATGATATAAAGAAAATAATAATTTCATATATATGTATAATGTGTGAATATATATGTAAATCATGTCATAACAAATAGATCCTGAAAAAAAACACAGTTAATTTGCTTAGATGACATAAGTATGGCGATGTTAGTTGAAATAAATCAATCTGGAAAGCAGATATTTGTAAAAATTCATCGATAAAATTCTTATGTATGGAGAAAGTTGATTAATAAGTGAATCCTCTATCAATAGTTGTTTCCTAGCTATCTATATACAATCAGTTTTATCTTATTAATGAGTTATCACAACCAGGGCCTATCAATTCCTTTCTTATAGAAAATATTTTTGATAAATAAATGTGTGACTTCTGTGCCACCTATAAATCTTTGGGTTTTCCCTTTTCTTTTTTCCTGATGCATGTTTTTTGATATATAATCTAAAACTTTGTACTTATATATCCCTGAGTCTCAAAATATGTATTAATTGATTTTGAAATATTTTATTCAGTTCCTTAAGAAATGTATATGCTATTTTTATCTTCTGAATGGATGTTGGTACAAAACTTGCAATTACTTTAATGGTCACCTTTTTGGAGATAATAACAGTAATAATTAAAAAAGAAATATTCTGTGAAATGATTTCTTCTTTTTATTTGGTAAATGATTAAAATGAAATCTCTAGCTTCTTTAATTATCTTTACAAAGAGAACCTACACACTGTCCTTGCATCTAATATGATCTTCCTACTTTTATTCCTTTCAATGTTATGCTCATTTTTTAGTTATTATACAATGTGTTCATATTAAGAAAAATCATGCAGTTTATAAGACAAAAAATTGATTCTTAGCAGTTTAGTACTTAAATAGAATCCTAAAATTGAAAGGGTTGGCTCTCCTGTTTGATTTATAGTAGCCAAGGATGAATATAATTATCCCTTTCCTTATTTTAATGCTGGTGCAGGGAATGCTTCTTGTCAGTTTTTCATGATGATGTACACAGTCTATACTGCTATTACATAGTAGTCACCTTGATGGAAATGATAGAATTTCATAATTTCTAAGATAGACATGGTTGGCAAATATTTTATTTCTATATATTTAAGTTGTCAAGATGGCAGCTTAGAAGGAAAAGTAGAGTCCTCTGATAAAACCCTTCCACCAATGAAAAACAAAGCACTTCAAGGAGGACCCAAAACAAAATACAACAACAGATTAGAGGAGGGGGAGGGAGGTTGGGGGAAGATCCTCTTGCTTAATTTAACTTAAAAGTATGCAGAGAAGGTTGAATTCTCCTGTTTAAGGAAAAGAAAGAAGGAAGGTCCCAGTTTCCTTCTCCCCACCTTCTGTGCTGAGACTTATGTAGTTACTGATATCTCAGAGCAAGGACTCCAGCCCAGAGGGAGTGCATTGCTACCACAGCTACTAGATGCTCAGGGCTCTGACCACAGCTGACAGGGAGGCAGCTGGAGGAGAGGGGCAGAAAGAAAGGCAGGTTGGTCACAGCCTTCAGCCACCACTCCTCCACCTTGGGCCTCTGCATTTGGATGTTTTGGCTTCAGGGCACATCCAGGTCTTTAGATCAGCCCAATCAAGTTTAATCCCATCTATCAAAAGTTCAGATAAGAAGCCTTCAGAGGGTAGGGAAGCTCAATCTCCAACACCCCTCCCCCACCTACTGCACTGAGACCAGAGGTAAGAATCCAGCTAACTGAGATCCCAGGGAGAAGGCTGCAACCATGAAAGAGTACCTTGGTACCACTGGGGAAAGTTCAGGGCCCTGACCAGGCAGCTGGCAAGGAGGCGGCTGCCAGAAAGGAGTAGAAAAGAGGACAAGGGTAACTACCTTCAGCCTCCACACTCCATCACTTAATGTAGTTAATCAGCAGAGCAGAGAAGAAATCCCTTCAGGGCAGAATAACCCAAACCCACAAATCTGGCAAATAAACAGAGAAGAAAGAATATAGCCAAAGGTGGGGGATGAAAAAATATACTTATAAACAACAGGAAAAGGAAAAAGAAATTACAACTGACAGCCTCTATCCAAGTAATGAATAAAGAACAAATGGAACAGAAGAGTACCAAGGAACACCAAGCAAAAACTCAGGAACTCCAATGAATTAGACATAGGCTTTGGAAGAACTCTCTCTATATATAAGTTGCAGAAAAACAATGAAATTATTTAATTTTAAATTTACATGATAGTCATTTGCACAAAAGTTGAAACATTAATAACAACCTGGATAAAATATTTTCAACAGACTAAAGACCTTAAGGGGAATATTTCTTTAATCAAATTTCTCTACTTAACTTACAAAAATATGCAAAGTTTTCATGGATTTGCATCACTCTTTAGAGTTTAATTACACTTTTCTCCCTAACTATATTTTTGTGAATATTTGCCTCACCATCCCTACTTAGAATACAAATGTCTATAGTTGATTAATGATTGTTCCAAAACACCCAACAACAATCAAAATGAATCTATTTTAAAAGAAATTACAGGCTCCATTCAAACTTATCTTGCCCAAGACAGGACCTGAGTTTAGATCAGCTTGGAGTTCTCCATTGCTGTGACTGCTGACTCCTAAAGTGTGATAAAATATTGGGTAAAGTAGTCAGCAATGGGAGGGGTAAAAAATAGGAATGTCCTGGAGGCACTTTTTGCATACTTAAGGAGGAGACTGATTCCATGTTTCAGCAAGAAGTCAATTGGTGATTAGAGGCAAAGGAGTCTATATTCATTGCAAAATATATTATAGTAAGTTCATTATTATTAATAATAGGTAAAAATAAAAATGCCTGATCTTATTACAAGGTTTGCCAACATTTATCACACTAGGAAAGAAGAGGGAACTTTCAAAGTTTTATACAAGAGTGCATTAACTCTACCCAATAGATGTCTTTTAAAAAAATGTTGAAGGTATTAAGTATCCTTTGAATTCTCCTGAATGGGAAGAAGCTTTTTTTTAAGAATGCCAAAAGAATTTACCTCTTATTTGAGAGATTTAATATTATGCAAAAATCAATGGCCCTAGAGTTCAGCATACTTGCATTCAAGCTTTAAAAGATCATGTAGGCAAATCACTTTTCATCCAACATTTCTTTTTAATTTTTAACTATTTTAAGGAACCACCAAACACCTACAACTATTTAGCTCCATTCATCAAAGGAATAAAAAAATGTAGGAAAAAAAAGTTAGACTAAATCAGAAACCCAACAGTCTAGAGCCACCTGAATTTTACCCATCATAAAGGTTGCATCTAATTACACATAGGGTCTTCCTAAAATGGGGTACTTTTTGGTTGTAGCTATTGTAGTTATTGGTAAAACCATTAAGGACATTGTTATTAATTCCCCTCTCCCCCTCAATCTGTTTTCTGCCTCATTAGATTTCATATTCATAAGGATATACTTACTGATCTTTCTTTTATAGATGTCTATAGTTTTTCATTGAAGAATTAAGCTCCCAATATAAAGAGATCAACTACTTGATTTTTAGCACAATTTGATTCTGGATTTGGCTTCTCTCTCTTTTAGTCAGAAATGTGTGATCATATACACTCTTTGATTTATATTATTATTTAGTAGTAGAATCAGAGGGGGGGGGAAAGGAGAATTATCATGCTTGTGTTAATTAATAACTTTTTTCCCATTAGGATCAAAAGGACATTGCAATCATATTCTTCAAACTGTAAAACATTAAGATATATTTACTGCCTTCTTAAATTATATTATCAATTTTGCTAATAATTATGATTAATTTAGAATGGATAGATTTTACAATCTGGTTAGACTGGATCACTCATTTTTATCTATAGATTTGGCCTCTTTTATGCTATTTTAAAAAAATATTTATTTTTATCAAACAATTGAGGATGATAGAATAATTTTAGATCACCTAATTTAGATATATTAAATGTTCCTTTAGATGGATCCATGTACCTTTAAATATACTTTCTGTCTTCCTTATTATTAAATAATTTTTTCAAATATTTATTCACTTGTGATAATTTTCTAATTTTTAATCACAGTTTGTGTTTTCTTTTAATAATGTTACTAAGTCAAAGGGTATGCACAGGTTTCTAACTCTTTGGGCATAGTTTCGAATCATTCTCCAAAATAGACTAGTTCTCAGTTCCACCAATAATGCTTTAGTGTGCTATTTTTTCACATTTCCCACATTTGTCATTTCTTCTTCTTTCATATTAGCTTACCCATGAGCACTGAATATTTTTCCAATATTTAAGATTTGTCTTTATTTCTATGATGTGTTACTGTATGGTCAGATTTTTCTAGCTTTGAGAGGGGAAAATTGAGGTCACCTACTAGTATATTTTCATTCTCTATTTCTTCATATTATTCATTTATAATTTACCTTAAGAATATGGTTTCCATGCCATTTGTTGCATATATGTTTAGTACTAATATTACTTAATTTTCTATGTTGCCTTTAGCTATAGTTTCCTTGATTATACCATTTAATTAGGTCTATTTTTACTTTTGCATTGTCAGATGTCATGATCAGGAACACTGCCTTTTTTACTTTAGTCAAAACATAATAGATTCTGCTCCAATCTTTTATTTTAACTTAATAGGTATGTTGTTCATTCAAATGTGTTTCTTATAAACAACATACTGTTGGATGCTAGTTTCTTATCCATTCTGCTATCTTCTTTTGTTTTAAAGGAGTGTTCATTCCATTCACAATTATGTTCCTTCAATTCTCTTTTCTTTTACTTATCTTCTCTTTTTATTCTCTTACTCCTCTAAAGTCTGTATTACATCTGACCACTGCTCTTTTATCTGATCTTCCTTTTAGCATATTCCTTTTCTCTTATTCTCTTCTCCTTCCCTTCCTACTTTCTTGTTCAGTAAGCTAGATTTTTATTATCAGGGGAATGCATAAATACAATATGAATATGATTATGTATGTAGATGTGTATGTACTTTTGAACTAAATTAGATGGCAGTGGTTTTCAAGCACCACTTGTCTCCCTCACTGCTTCCTCTCTATTGTAAAAAGTTATACTGTATTTTCCTTTTTACATGAGATTATTTTTGCCTTTCTTCTTTTCCCTTCCACCTTCTCCCAAAACATCTTTCCTTTTTCTATATTATTCCAAAATGATTAATTCATTCTCATTCTCTTTTTCTATATAGAGTCTATGTAAATGCCCTAATGATGATAAAATTCTTAGAAGTTAAAAATATCCTTTTCCCAAATAAGAAGAAAACAGTTTAACCTTATCAAGTATTTTATGATTGCTCTTTTATATTTACTTTGTTATGGTTTGCTTAAGTCTTAAATTTAAAAGTCAGGTTTTATTTTTTTTTCTGCTTTGATCTTTTCATCAGGAATACTTTCATTCCACTATTTTATCCAATTTACATTGTTTCAGTTTTGCTGGGTTGGTTATTCTTGGTTGCAATCCCAACTTTTTTATCTTTCAGAATAACATATTCCTAGAGTCTCACTCCTTTTACTTCGTAGCTTCTAAATCTTAAGTGTTCCTTACTGTCACTCCACTATATTTTAATTTTAGTTTTCTGGTCATTTAAAATATTGTCTCTTTCACCTAGGAATTCTAGAATTCATTTGCCATATCTTTGGAAGTTTCCAATTTTGTATCTTTTTAAGGTGGATATTGCTCGTCTTTCAATTTTTATTTTTATTCTCTGGTTTTAGGACATTGGAGCAGATTTCCTTGATAATTTCTGAAAATATAATTTCTTGGCTCTTGCTTTGATCATGGCTTTCAGGAAGTCTAATAATTAAAAAAATTATTTCTATTAGATCTATTTTCTGGGTCAATAGTTTTATCAGTGACATATTTTATATTTCTTAGTATTTTTATCCTTCTGCTTTTACTGTTTATGTCTCCTGTAGTCATTTGCTTCTATTTTCCCAATGCTTCTTTTTAAGGGATTGTTTTATTCAGTGAGCTTTTGTATTTTTTTTCCTATTGGGTAAATTAGACTTTTTAAAGCTTTTTTGTTGTTGTTTGATTGATTGTTTATTTGTGTTTAGTGAATTTTTGTATTTTTCCCCCCTTTGGCCAATTCTGTTTTTAAAATGTTATTTTCTTAAGTATTTTTTATGATTCTTTTACCAAGGTGCTAATTATCTTCTAATAATTTTCTTCCTTTGCTCTCAATTCATTAAATAAATTTTCCTCCACCACACTTATTTGATTTTGAAAATAATTTTTTATGTCTTTTCCATAAATTCTTTTTTGGTTTATGTCCAATTCTTATTTTTGAGGATTTGCATATATGTATATATATATGTATATATATATATATATATATCCTTTGTTTTCTTCTAAATTTTTGTCTCAATCTTTCCTGTCAACATAGTAAGTTATTTTTTGTCAGACATTATTTCTGTTATTTGTTCTTTTTTCCCAATTAATTCTTGATTTTTAATTTTATGTTGAATTTAAGCTCCTTCATAAGCATGACTAAGGAAGAGTCAGTCTCTTAAGCTTCAGACTTTTTTTGCTCTACAGTTTTCAGAGTTAGTTCTAGTTCTGGAAGTTTTCAAGGTTTTTAAGGTGGAATGATATGGGAAGATCTGTTGTCACTTCTCTCCTCTTCAGTCCCTGATCCCTTAGGTTTGCAACAAATACTGTTCCTCCAGGCCCCTGTTCCATTATGAACAGAAACAATACTTTTCCTCAGGGTGTCTCTTCCCTTTTGAACAGAAACAATTCTTCTTAGAATTCCAACTCCTTATTTAACCTAAAGTACTTCTTTCTCCCCTGGAACTATTACCCAGGAGTGAGAATAGATAATGAAGTTGCCAAAGAACATCCTGTTCTACATTCTGTTCTAGTATGGGGACAACTGTAATCTCTTTCTGATCATTTGCTAGGTCCACTTGCCATTTCTGAATTGAGAATTCTGAAGTTGCTTGTTGCTTCTCTTGTAACTATCTGGTTCTCCAGCTGATGTTTGACCATGTGGGCTCCAGGTCAACCTCCACCCCTGGTTACAGACTTAACTTTCTGATCTCCTAAGTCAGTGATGGGCAAACATTTTAAAGAGGGGGTCAAAGGAAAGGAAATGCTCATCTGTCAGTCTGTTTCTAAGGCAACTCCTTTGAAGTTTCATTGTATTGTATCCTACTCATTGTATTAGTCAGATTAGGAATAATGTCACAAGGCTGGATAGAACATTTCAGGGGGCCACATCTGGCCTGCGGGCAGTAGTTTGACCATCACTGTCCTAAGTTATTATGACCAATAATAATGTCTTCCACTGATCATTTTTTTAGTTTTACCACTGTAAAATTATTTTTCAGAATTTATTTTGAAGTTATTTGAAGAGTAATGTTGTGGTTGAAGGGACAGCTCAGCTGACTTCTTTCTCTTCTCTTTGCTCCTTCCCATGAATCTGATATGATTTATTGATATCAATCAGCAGATAAGATGGAAGTTTATGGAATTTTTTAATATATATTAGTAAATGGTTTTTTATATGTTTAACTTATAGGAATTCTAACTTTTTAGTAAAGTGTTGAGCTCAGAGTGACAATCTCGAATAAATTGTATTTTAGAGTATTTTTTAAAGTATGTTTTATGACAAAATATGGAATAGGGTGGTGTGGGGAAGAAAACTGAAAAAAAAAGATAATGAAGTATGCAATTGAAACATTGAAGAGAGGTTTATACCAGTGGGAAAGGAGTTTGTAATTTCAGGTGACAGTAATAGGTTTTTCAGTTTCAACTTTAAAAATATAGCACAATCTGAAGTAGGCCAAATGGTGTTACATAAGTTTGGCTCACTGCCTAGTAGTTAATGTGCAGTATTCATTCACCAGTGTTAGTGTATGTAAGGATATATGCATTAAGAGAAATATGCTGAGATGTTTTAAAATAGCAAATATGTGACCTGATAGTTTCTAATAAAATCATGTAATATTCATGTCCTTAAAAGAAGACATTTTCAATATTGCATGTCTTCACTGCTGTGTAGATCTACACTGTCACACTGGGTATAGTTAGGAAGATTAAGTGAGCTAATGTGACATGATATTGCACAGCAGGTCTGATTTCCTAATCACAGTTTGAAGAAAAAAAATTACTGAGAAAGACTATTCCATTTAAAGACTGCTTCCTTAAGCCATCAGTTCAAACTGCTTTTCAAGGAGGTTGATTTGTAAATATTTGCGATTGATTAGTTGATAGAATGACACAAAGTATCTCCTAGAACAATTCTTTAAATATGTACTCAGTCATCGGGGCCCTTCATTTAAAACAACTCATGTCATTTTACAGAGGTTACCCCTGACAAATTCAGTTCACACAAGAGCCATAACTTTGGTGGAACTAGAAAAATTTGCAGTTTTCCATTATAACCGAGTGCTGGAAGGTAATGACTCTTTGCAAACATTAAAAAAAAAAAAAAGAAAAAAATAGATTGCAGCTGACTACTTCCTTCCAATGTTATGGCTGTTGCATAATTTCTAAGCACAGGAACACAAATAAGAGAAACAAAGTCTCCAAGCCAAAAAGAAATAGTTTTATTGGGAGAGGGCCAATCTCACAATAAAGCCAGACTTCTGGTTAAGACCAAAAGACCCAGAACCTTGTGAAAGGATTTCTTTTATGCCCAAAGAATTAGATAACCTATATACCAATTTAAAAATAATTCAAGACAGTGATAAAAATAGAGAGATGTGCATTGGTTGAAGTAATCAGGAAATACTTCTCACTGGTAGAAGAAGTCACTTGATTTTGACCTGAAAGTCACTTGATAGACAAAGTGGGGAGTGGGGACCCTGATCCCTATCTTCTAAGACTGATGATATAAATTATAATGAGTGGGTGTTAATGGATGGTATCAGCCTTTGAACCCAAGGTCAAGCCTGGTGAATATACTAGATCACAAGCTCAGGACACAAATTCAGGATCATAATTGCTGAGAATGCACAATATAGTAAGTTTAAAGTTCATGCCTGAAACTGAGGCCTCTGCTAATGATGATAAACTATATTAAAACAGTTATCTACTTAATTCAAAACTTTAAAACCTGTACAAAAATAATCACAAAAGGCCTACTAAAATCATCACTTATGTTAATATTATTTAACTATCTTAGAATTGTTGTGGGAGGCTGGAGATTAAGCCTTGGTCCAGGGAGGGTGCCCTTTCCAGAATGACAGACTCATGTGGAAACCTTTTAAAGATAGAGAGATTTACTTAGGTTGAATGATCAGGAGGCAGCATGCAGGACCAACTGCCTCCCTAAACAAAGAAAAGCTCAGAATTTTTATATCCTAAAGGGATGAAGACCAAGTGACTTGGAAAGGAAGGTTGGGGAGGGGGATGAACAATGAGAACAAACAAGTGGAGCAATCAAGAGAGAATAGGTAACAGAATAGTTGCCTCTGGGTCTGGGGGCTTAAATATAAACACACATCTTTTATGGCATCCTGATCATGTTACCCATCTTGAGATCATAAGCAATGTTTGAGATGTTGGGATCATAATGTTGAGTAAATTATCTGGTGGAACTTAATGTGTTTGAGATGTAAACATGAGGTATCCCCTCATGCTCAGACCCTTATCTTAAGGATATTAATACATCCACAGCTTAGAGATAGAGGATCCTATATTTTTTCAGCTTCCAGCCCTACAAGGTGAATTCCTCATGTAATCTTTAACCTGTGGTGTCTCTAGGAATTTGGGGTGTACTGGGGAATGTTGGTGCCCACCACAGAATTACAGTTATGACTAACTCGATACTACTGCTAACATTAAAATCTAATCCTAATATAAGGGGGTATAGATTACATATCTTTGTTTGTTTTTTTTTATTCACTCTAAGAGAGATACTACCAATCTTTTTTTTTCTGTCACAGACACTTTTAACAGTCTTCTAAGGTATATAAACCACTTCTCAAAATGATGCTTTTACATGCATAATATAAAATATTTTTGAATAGTACACATAAATATGTACATACATATTATGCACATAATATGTATATATGCATACACAGAAAGGGAGAGAGTTATCAAAATATTTTAATAAAGTACCAAAATGATTCACAAACCTCAGTTTAAAAACACCTGCTTTAATTTATTTTTGAAGAAAAAAATACAAAATATTTATAGAATTTCAAGTGGTTGTGGTCCCAGTGGCAGCCAAGCTTATAACCAAAATATTGTGCAAATATTGATAGTCTTCGGATATTCTTAATGGGAGAATAAAATAAAATGTCTTTTTTTCTATGTTATTTGATAGATTTTTAGTTTTCCAAGTGATCTAGACTAACTTGTAAAATGCTACTATTTCCTTCAAAATTATTTTTTGAAAACTGCCTACTAATAACCACAGGGTTATAAGGTGGCAATCTAACGTGACAAAATCTTTTATGCTTTTGAATGAAATTATACTATGCAAAGAGAACTGGAATCAAATCTGAGGATACAAATTTAAATTTTGGTTCAGTTATGAATTCTCTGTCTCTATATAAATAATTTCACCTTACTCATCTTCACTTTTCTATTCTGTTTAAAGCAAAGACATGTGACTTGCTAATATCAAACAGCCTTTCTGACTCAATACCTTCAATAAATTTCACTAGCCCTCAATCAATGAATTATACATCCTAGAAAATTACACATGTTCACAACAATGTATTAGTTGATATTTTTCTGATTGGGGGGATTCATATATATGTAGGTTTCATATTTTTGTTCTCTGCTCTTTTACGGTTCATTGTATTTTTTCCCTATGTAAGCAATGTGGCATTATGTAGTTCAAGATGTCCTTATGAATTTTGGAAAACTTGGGTTCCAGTTCCAGTATTATTTCTAACACATAGTGACTTTGTAACCCTGGGCAAATCATTTATCATTTCAGTACTCCATGTAGATCTCTAAAAATATAAATTATAGAAATCTGTTGATATTAACGATTAGAAGGAATTTCCACAAAAATTATATATATATATATATATATATATATATACATATATAGCAATAGCTAATAAGAAAAATAACTAGCATTTTTGTAATATTTTATGATTTACTCCACTACTGAGCTCATTGAGAAATACCTACAGGGTTCTTACAGTACTCCTGGACATTTAAAGACCTCAGGAAAAGGGATTTTAATTATTTAAATTTATTTATTTAAATAAATTCATAAATAAAAATATTTAATTATTTAATTAGTTTTCTTTGCAGTTTTTTTCCTGTGGTGTTAATTTTGTTCTTTTTTTGGGGTATTGTTATTCTTATTTTTTATTCTTGTTGTGTATCTTGATAAAGTAGTTCAGAGTGGAGTTTAATAATACTTATAATTTATTACTAAATTTTGGAGTAATACCAACATTAGTAAAGGCAGTTATGGAAGATATAGTATATAATTGTTTATTATTTCTGTGGATTGTGTTGTGGGGTATTCCTAGTTTTCTGTTTAAGGGTATCCCTAAATATATTAAATTCTGTGTTGATTTTGAGATAGTAAAACCTGTGTGGGAGATCATAGTGATGGACATATTAGCTAATACACCTATGATGTTACTGTGTTTTTACATTGTATATAGAATGAGATGATTATTGAAGTGCATGTTATATACTCTTAAGATAATAATTAACTGGTGGTGTAAAGAATCAGAAATCAAGTTGATGATGAGATTGTTACAAGTGCAAACGGATAATATAGAAGTATATATAAAGCAGAATAGATGTAAGGACACTGGCTATGGTTATGCACAGCAGGTTAATGTAAGCAATGACGATAAGGCTTGTGGGAAAACAAGGGCAGAGAAGGAATAAAGAATCCATAACATCGGTAATACCCTAATTAATCTTCTTCCTCTAAGGGACCTCCCAGTACCTAGAGAAGACAGGATATTCCATATTAGACAGCATACCCGTTTCAGGAGAGATGATGTGGAGGCAATCAAACAAAAAGCTCCAAAATTTTATGATGACCCTGGTAAATTTGTAAAAATCTTGTGGTCATTTATTATGACTTGTGACCCAGATTTTGCAGATTTTTGGTTCATCCTAGGTGAATTGATGTCCAGACATGATCGGCAAACATTTATAGAGGAGAGTAGGGGCACTCAGGGCCTAACACCATGGCCTGAGAATTGGGAAGAACTGGATGTGAATTTGTGTCTATCTATTGACTGTTAGAGGGGGCAAGAGAATCATTTCTAAAGGTATTGGAGAACAATTCCTGGATACCAAATGTGTGGTCTAAATTCAAGAACGTTATGTAGGCGGGTCAAGAAACACCTGCTACATTTCTTGACAACATTCTTGAAGCCACAGAAACACAATTAAGTTTAGATGTCCAAGAGGATACCACCATAGAACATGTGAAATGAATTTTTGTTAAGAATGCTGTTCCCCAAATAAAGAAATTTTTCAGTGATAACTGTCCTGATTGGGAACTCTTTAGCCTGGATGAACTTAAACAAAAGGCTGCATGTCTTTGCCCAGGAGAAAGATAAGATAAATGATGAGAAGGATGCAATAATAGTCTCAGGAAACAACTTAAGGAGTCTACTAGCAAGGCCAATGAAAAAGAGATCAATGATATTAAAGCAGTAGCTACATTGAAGACATCTGAGAGAAAAAGTAATAACAACTATAGAAGAACTACCAGTGCAAACATTAGATACCAAGGGCCTGGGAAGTGTTACTTATGCAATAAGGTTGGGTACCTCAAAAGACAATATAAATTCAGAGGACAATTTGTCAGTCAAAGATATAATGACAATAGGAATTATGGATATAACAGTAATAATTATGGATATAGAAGAGGTCATTGGAATAATAATAATGGAAATTTTAGATATGGGTAAAATCATCAGAATGGGTTGCAGTGTCAGATTGCTTGTTGCCAAGGTATGCAGGCACCCAATATGGCCACAATACAGGATTTTATTAGAGCTGGTAAGAAGCCGAAATATAGCCAAGTTGTCCAGGGAAATGTAAATCATGGTAACCAGAATGGAGGGACAGCTTTGTTATGAAGATGTGGCCAAAGTTAAGAAGTAATTGATCAAGTTTATGGGAATGAAGTGAATGATGAAAATGTATGAGTTAAAGAAAATGGTAATGTAATTGTGAATAATGGTAATGGTGCACTTGGTGTTGATAATGATTTTACTGGTGTTAATCGTAATTTAATTGATAATGATGATAATTTAATTAATGTTAATGCTAATTTAAATGAAATCAATGATAATTTAATCAATGTAAATGATAATTTAAAGAGAATTAATGGTAAGTTAAGTGGTGTTGGTGTTAAATTAACTAAATTAAATGGTGTTATTGGTGTTAGTGGTAATTTACCTAATGTTGATAGTAAATTACCCACTGTAAATAGTAATTTGTCTAATGTTAATAGTAATTTACCTGCTGTTAGTGGTAATTTAGCTTGTGTTTGTAATAATTTGACTAGGATTGATAATAATTTACTTGGTGTTGATAATAATTTAGTTTTATAAATAATTGTGAGAAAAAGAAGAATTGTCTTGTAAATGGTGTTGGAAATTCTAGTGATTATGTAACTATGGAGAATAATGGAACTTGTAATTTGACTAAGGATAATTTGATTGTAAATAAGAACAATGATACCAGAACAGAGGTGAAAAGGACAAAAGGTGCGAAATCCTGGGAAAATTCTATAATTCAAGACAATGTTAACTTGGACGGACAGGAAATAGCTGAGCTTTGTTCTGATGTTACTGTTTTAGCTTCTATGTTGGAAACTTTCCAACCTCCCAATAGTATAGAACCACATGTGTCTCTTACTATTGGAGACCACATTCATGGCCTTCTTGTTGATACAGAAGTCAGTAAATCAGTTTTGCAAAGTTTTCCTGAGAATTGTAGAACTGTTGGTTCAATGGATGTGATTGGTGCTACAGGCATAACTCAGAAAGTAGCTAAATTACAACAAAAAATGATAACTATTGGATTTTTATCCATGGAGCATGCATTTCTTTATATGCCAGAATGCCCAATAAATCTTTTAGGCAAGGATCTTCTGTGTAAATTGCAGGCTACTATCCAATGTATGGAATCTGGTGATGTTTCTTTGCATCTACCAGAGGAATCTTTGAAGGCCTTTCCATTGTTTCCTTAGATTCCAATAGTACAGAGGATGACTTGGGTATTATCTATTCAATACCCAAGGATATACATAAGGACTTGTGGTCAAAATCATCCACAGAAGTTGGGTTGTTAAAATCAGTTACTCCAGTCAGGGTGAGGACAAAGGAAGGACCAGTTCCTTGTATACCTCAATATCCCTTGACTAAGGAAGCAATAGAAGGTAAAAGACCAATCACTGAGTTCCTAATCCAACAAGGGATAATTATACCTTGCTTTACTGAGTTCAATATACCAATTTTGCCTATCAAAAAGTCAAAACTAGATGAAAATGGCTGACCTGTCTACTGATTTATCTAAGAGTTGAGAGTGGTAAATGATTATGTTATCAAGACTCATCCAGTTGTTCAAAGTTCAGCTGCTATAATTTCTTCTATTCTAATATCCAGGCAAGATATTTCACTGTGGTAGATTTATGCTCTGCATTTTTTTATGCCAATCCATGAGGATTCTCAAAAAATCTTTGCTTTTACTTGGGATAAAACCCAGTGGACCTGAACTTGTCTTTTCACAGACTCACCTAGCCAGTTCTCTCAAATTCTAAATCGAGATCTCAAAACAATTTTAAGGAGAGTAATGATGATATTCTTTTAGAATCCCCAAGTGCAAAGGCGTGTCTTAGAGATAGCAAGATTCTTTTGATTGAGTTATACAAATGAGAACATAAAATCTCCAAGGCAAAATTACAGTGGATTTTGCCTAGAGTGAAATATCTTGTATTTGTGTGGTCAGAGGGTTCCAGAAGTATCACACAAAAGAGAATAGCAGATATACAAAAATTAAGTGCACCTAAGACTAAAAAACAGCGTAAAGCTATTCTTTGAACTACTGGTTTCTGTAGGCAGTGAATTCCTGGATATAGTGAGATCACTAAGTGTTTGACAGATCTGACCAGGAATACAGAGCCAGAACCTCTGAAACTAAAGCCTGAACATCATTTAGCCTTAGATAAGCTTAAAGAAGCTATTTTATCTGCACCTGAGTTAGGAATCCCAGACAATAAGAAACCTTTACAGCTCTTAGTTAATGAGACAAAAGATAAAGCTTCTGGTGTACTTACATAGACTCTACGACAAAGTTATCATCCAATTGGATACTACAGTTGTCAGTTAGATCCAATAGCTGTGGGTACAGTACCCTATCAAAGAGGTGTAGCAGCAGTAGCTGTGTTAGTCCAGAAGTCAGCTGATCTAGTTTTAGGATGTCCTTAAATGGTCTATTGTTGACATCAAATAGAAGCACTAATGAGGAAATTTCGTACTCAGGCATATTCAGAACAATGGATATCTAAGTATGAAATTATTCTCTTAGGTAGTGATAATATCCATTTGAAGAGATGTAGTGTATTAAACCCAGCTACTCTTTTTCCTGATTTACCAAAGAATGGTGAACCATTGCATGAATGTGTTGAGGTAGTAGATCTTGTGGATATGCTTAGGATGGATTTAAACGACACTCCACTTGAAAATCCAGACTCGGTATTATTCACAGAAGGATCATCATATTTGTGAAATGGAATCAGATGTACTGGAGCTGTAGTTGTCACAGAATTTGAGACACTGTGGTATGGCTCATTACCTAGTAATCTTAATGCATAGGGTGCATAATTAGTAGCATTGAAGCAAGTCTGTCTTCTAGCTGAAGGTAAAAGTGCAAATATTTACACTGACTCTCAATATGCATTCTCTGCCATGCAACAGGAAACATCTGGAAACAGCAAGGTTTTATTACTGCATTGGGAAAACCAATAGCTCATGCAGGAATAATAACTGAGTTGTTGGAAGCAATCCAAAAGCATAAACAGCTGGCAGTAATCCATTACCAAACTTATACTAGTGGTCGAGATTCAATCTCTAAAGGTAATTATAGAGTTGATATCATTGCAAAGTGTGCTGCCTAAAAAGCTCCAATTTCTAGCATGAATTTAACTTTGTTTGATTCTTCATCTGCAAAAAGTATATGTAGACTCAGATATCCAGAAATGGAAGGATAAATTTGGAGCTAGGAAAGAACATGGGGTATGGATTACTGATACATGAAGACCATTGTTACCAAAAGACTTATATGTCTAATTGTGTCAAGCTATCCACACAAAAGGTCATTTTGGTACACAAGCTATTGTAGATTTTATCAAGAGACAATGGGTTGTGCCTGGAATAAGTACTGTTGCGAATAAGATCTGTAATAGTGGTTCAGTCTGCCAAAAGTTCAATCAAAGAGCATTCAGAAAGAAAGGTTTGGGTGGTAGACCTTTAGCATATTGTCCATTTGAGAGTTTACAGATTGATTATATCTGTATGCCTAAAGCTGAAAGGATACAAGTATTGTCTTGTGATTGTTGATAGACTAAGTGGCTTAAAGCTTTTCCATCAAATACCAACATGGCAATTTTTGTGGTGAAAGTGTTACTCAAGGAAATAGTTCCTAGGTTTGGTGTACCATTAACCATAGATTTGGATAAGGGATCTCATTTTACTCAGGATATCCTTAGAGGAGTATATGAGAATCTAGGAATAACACCTAAATATCATGTTCCGTATCATCCGCAAAGTTCAGGTCAGGTGGAGCATATGAATAGGGAACTCAAGACTATGGTTGGGAAACTCTGTGCAGAAACTCATCTAAAATGGCCAAATATTCTTTCCATAGCTTTATTTTACCTATGCTATTAGACCAAGAGCTTATCTGCATATATCATCATATGAGATGCTCTTTGGAAATGCTCCACTACAAGCAAAGATTTGTAAGGCTGTTTATGCATCACTCTTAGGAGGTGATTACCAAATTGCTTCATATTTAAGTGCTTTACAGAAGAGGCTAAGAGAATTATAAGATGTGGGAATATTAATTCAATCTGGTCCATTGGATTATTCTCTTCATAATTTTCAACCAGTTGATGAAAAATTTTGTCAAAACATCAGCAACAGAACAAAATTGGGTAGGTCCTTATAGAATTGTGTTAGTTTCACCATCTTCTGTGCAAGTATTAGGTAGAGATTCATGGTATCATTGTTCTCATATTAAATTAGCCTATGATATAGATAATGAAAATGTAGAAATTGTTAATAATGAAGAAGATGAAGAAGAAATTGTGTAAATTGAGATCTTCAGTCAATTAGTTTGCAGTCAGAAAGTTTATTAAGGAGAGGAATATTCCAGCAGAAGAGGATGTTCGGATGGAAGAGGACATGGATGAAGAGGATTCAGTATTCAAGATTAATGGACATTGTATTAAGACGGATGAACTTATAAATTGAACTGATAGAGACTTTGTTTTAAAGGAATTTCCAAAGGAGAGGATTAATCATGGACAATCTGGACAAGTGGTTTGAAAGGATTTGGGGTAATGTAAATAGTATTACTACATACTCATATACATCTAACATTACACATAATACTATCATGAACTTCAATGGAGAAAATGGAGAAAAGAGGAGATTTCCTCAAAGAATAGAATACCATAAGGAGAAAGGAGACCTGTAGGAGATCTGAAATTTTGGTAGGTATCATACATCCAACAGTAACATATTGCAACACAATATAACAAAGTAACAACATATCAAAAGAGATATATAAAAACACAAACATGTTAGGATACATTGTATTTCTTATGGAATAAAACAATGTATAAGTACTAATACAATTAGAATTAACTATAAGATAAGTAAATATTAAAGGATAGTTACTAAAAAATTTAATTAGTTATTTAGTTAGATTAATATACTAATAATATAGGGATAGTTTGGAAGAGTTTAGTGTAGTAGGGAATAGTTTTAGATTAGATTAGAGGATGTAATGTAATGTAACTAATGTACATTATGGTGCAAATACAACAAACATAACAAAAATGAATTACATGAAGAGCATATAACATACTACATGTCACATATCACAAAATATTGTAAATAGATTTATAAATATGTATAAATAGTGTGGGTATATTTCAAATTGTTTTATAGTGTAAGTATTATAAATATGTAAAGGATATATATGTATATTAGATGTGTATATATTACTTATACATACACATATGTACACCATACATGTATGTGTTGTGTGTATATGTTACATGTATGCATCGTATATGTACATCTATAAATTTTGTGAATAATTTGGTACTAATCGAGTTGCAAACATTTAAATGTAATTTGCATAAGTGAGTTTGATGTTTTTGTTAAATTTTGATGTAAAAACTTATGTAATGTTTTGTTAAAGATGTATTTTTCTAAATTTGTTTGCATTCATTAGTTAGTAGAATGTTTATGTATTAGTTTAGGAGATGTGTTTGATGTTTTTGCTTGAATTTTGCTTTGATATTTCAAATTTGATGCAAATTTTTGCTTTGTTATTTGTTATTCTGTACTTTGAACTATGTAATTGTCCAATGTATTTTTCCCTTTACCTTTCCTTGTTAAAATCCCTGGAGTAGGGGAGAATAAGGTAGAGTTTGATAGGATAAGATAGAGTTAGTGTAGGTTGTTTGTTATTTTGGGTTAGAGATTTAGTTTAGTTTGTAGTGCACAAATACAAAAATATTGTGTGGAACACTATTTTGGCTTTGTTCAAAGGAGGGAACAATTATGAGGAAAAAATAAAAGTTCATACGTTTAGTGAAATTAGCCCTCAGCCTGTCAGATAAGACTTGAAAGTTCCAATGATAGAATAGTGGCAAGGAAGGAAGTCTTTCCTGAGCACCCTGTTATGGAGGGAATAGTGTGATGCTGTTAACTGTCTCTAGTGGAGAGCCCAGGAGAGGGGATTTTCTCTACCATGGAGTCATCTCTTCTGCCAGGAAATGCAGGTGTGAGCATTCATCACAGCTCTAAAAGGTGGACTTCCAGTTTAGATTAGCTCAAAGCCTTCATTCTTCCTTTGGATTAATTTTGCTGGGGATCTGTGCTGGATCATCACTGGAACAGAAGTGAACGCAAGTTGTGAGACATCCATTCCCCTTCCAGTTAGCTTAAACCAGGCAGTCTGGGTTAGAATAGTGTAGATCCTGACCCAGCTCCCAATCCATGAGTTCTGTCCTTAGATACCTAGGTTAGGGTGACCTCTCCTTGCATTACTTACTCTTTAAATTCATTATTAAATAGTGATTTTTAACTTCCTATTGTTTCTTTTCCATAGTAAGTAGGTATTCCTGGCTGATATAGTCTGAGAGTCAGTTAGATCCCAACTGCCACTCACTCAACTGTCACAGCCCATTTGTATTTGTCCAAGGTAGTTATCCCTCTTCACCCTTCATTCCTCCTTCATCCCATTCCCCCCCTAGAAACTCCTGTGTGTTTATTTACCACTTCAGTGCTTTAGATGTATTGACTCAACTCTTCATCATATCAATCCTCTGAGGAATATATTTTTATTTATCTTCATTTTGCAGATGAGCAAATTGAGTCAGAGAGATTAAATGAATGATTCATATTATAGTTACAAGGCAGATAAATGTTTGAGACAGGATTCCCAGTTGTTTTTCTGAATCTGAGTCCAGAACTCTATTGTCTATTCCTATAGCTGTGAGATAGAATAGATACCTAATTGATATAACTATCTAAACATACAATATAGATGTAAATATGCATAGATATGCATTATTTTATCCCTGGGAAATTTTCTTTTAATTACCATAAGTATATTATATATAAGCATTTAGATCAGATGAAGATTTTCTTGAAATGAGTTTTCCATTGAAAAAACTCAAGCTATCAAAGCAGATGGGCAATTACTTTAGGATCCTAGAGTTGTTTTAAACATTGAGAGATTAAATGTTTACCCAGGGTCAGCCAGCCAATATGTGGCAAAACCAAGACTTCTATTGGATTATTCTGTTTGAAAATAAAACAAAAAGATCCACCTATTTCGCCATACTTTCTATGTATAGGGCAATCAAGCAAATAACAGAAATGACCAAAATACCTACAATGATACATGCATAAATATATGTGACAACCTGGTTTTATGAAATTGCAAATTGACTTGTTCCTAACAGTCTGTTTTCAAGAAACTCCTTTACTGACTCTTTGCCCCAAACTGAATCATAAACCCATAAGTATCCTTTGATTACTTTAGATAGGATTGACAGATGTGGTCAAGTCGTAAGTACCCTTTTGGCTTCCAAGCTTCTTACATTTAATCTAAGTCTCTGCCAGGTTTGCTGGCCCCTGGCTAGAACCCTTCTTCTCTACATTCTTTGTTGCCAATGAGTAGTCCTTCCTTTCCTATAATCTCTAGAGTGTATATAATATCCCAAGATTTTCATTTAAATGGAAATTCTAATTCTTGGTGCTTTTCCCGGAGACATTTTCCCCAGAGTCTCACAGCTTAGCATGGTGTGATGTTGTGAGTGTGCATGACTCTATGTGATGGCTATAAGAGCATTGTCTTCCTTTTTCAGATTAAAAACATGTTCTTTATAACTGTTTTAGTGTTTCTATGTTTTTCCACTTAAGATATGCAAACAGATATTTCCATATATGTGACAATTAAATATTTTTGTCTATGAATAAAGAATTAAAATTTTAGGAAGCTATGTCTATTCAAGAAAATATGGGAATTAGTTCTTATTGATACATGTAAAACCCAGTGGAATTGTGCATCAGCTAAAGGGGTTTGGGTGGTTTAGGGGAGAGGGAAAGAACATGTAACATGTAACAATTGGAAAATGTTCAAAATAGAAATTAAAAAAAAAGAAAATATGAACATGGACTGTTTCTTTTACTAGAGAAATCATAAAAATGAGAATCTCCAAAATTAGGTAAATTAATCTGTCTTAAAGAATTGTGAATTTGAAATCTCCTTCCCTCCATGGTTATATTTAATATAAATATCAGTAGACATTTTACATATTCCGTCATCTTGTTCCCTTATTGTTCTGTAGATTTGTAAATTCTGTCATATTGCTTTGTAAGTATTCGGGCTTTGTAATTTCTGCAAAATTACCACCAAGGCCTTCATATAGCCCTTAACAGTATTCAGTATACACATGTTATATTGTAAGCCCAAGTCTTACACTTGTTCTACAGTTCTGATTCCTCTACCCAGTATGTATGATATTTGTATTGCTGAATTTACCTCTGACTTCAGGCTCATGGAATAAGAAGTATACAAAAGACTGTTGGATTAGAAAGAGAAAATGTCGAGCTCTCCCAATGTTTTGGTATTCTATCCAGGGCAGGATACAGGCAACAACAGTAGCAGTAGAGGACCCTTATTACAACCAATAATAACCACCTTTCCCCCCACCCCCATAAGTCCAATACAATAGAGATAAAACTAAAGTCTCCAAACTCCCATTGGTCAAATCCTGGACAGAGTCAATTTTAAAGGATTTGTAGTAGTAGTAGAGACAGTCCACTTGTTTCTTAATATTTGCTGATGCTTTGGTTCAATCACAGATTTCACTCAAGTGTAATGACCCCACCCAGTTTCTGCTATTCTCACCACTGTGTCAATGGGTAGAAGAACTTGAAAGGAACTGACATAGGCAGGAGTCAGCCTATTCTCTCTAAAGCTCTTGATCAGGACCCAGTATCCAGATTGAATCCAGTGCAGGTGGAACCAAATGGTGAGGTCTGAGCGATTGATCCTTTATGATGGGAAAAAGAAAGGGTAGTAGACAAGGAATGCACATAAATCTTGAGAAACTTATCTATGATATTGTTATAGATGATATAGTTAATATTTGTGGTCAGTGGTTATTGATCAGCTAAGTTGTCAGTGAACTCTGGTGGATGGTAGTTGATAACTTGTTGGACACAGTTTCATACAACACCTATTTATTTTTCTTTATCAGGAGAGGCAGGGACAGAACAAGGATATAAGAATATAAAGAATATCTTGAATCTAAAACTAAAGCATCTAACTGTAACCCAAACCCCTCTGTCCCCCAAGGGATGTCTTCATGTCTGATCAAATCAGACCTAACAACTTCCTCTCTATCTAAAGCTATAATATCTAATTTACTAAGCTATTTTAATAGTTTATCTTAAATTATATACTTTTTTCTTAATTTATATGAAAAACCCCTCCAGCTGACTCAAATTGATTATCAGCTGAATGGCAGATCGTTCTGTCTCTTCTCCTAGCAGGGGGTCAAAACTGACACAATTCAAGTGAGAGTGAAACAATGCCTCCTTTCCACCACTTTTCCCTCTTTCAAAGGAAAAGTGGTCACTTTACTCAGTCTTCCTCAGATTTCAAGATGTTTCCCATCTTCTCCAAAATAACTCTTACAAAACTCACAGTTATCCAAACCAAGCCTCCAGTCACCTCTTCCAAGCAAGGAAGCTAAACAGAGTGAGATATTTCCCAAATGTCTTTCCTTTCCTAAAATTCTCTTCCCATCACTCACAGAAAATTCCTTCCTTACCTGCTTAAAGGAGCCAGGACAAAATTTAAGACTCTTTCTCTTATACTAAATCCTTACTTCTAACTAGGTTAATTAACTAATTTAATTCTTATCATTACAGTATCTAATGTGAGTACATTTGTCTTCCTTCCTAAATAGGGATATCCAAATAGGATCTCATATGGGGAGAGGCTCAAGTCTTTTCTAGGTTTAGTTCTTAACCTGAGTAACATCAGTAGAATGCATTTAGTCCAAGGGAGCCCTGTCTCTAAGGTTAACTTGGTTAATTGCTGCTTTAGACTTTTGATTTAGCCTTTCTACTCTCCCTGAAGAAGAAGGGTACCAGGGAATATGCAATCGTCAGTTTATTTCCAATGCCCTTATCATATTTTGTAATACATCGGTAGTGAAATGTGTGCCATAGTCAGATTCAATGTTCTCAACTGGCCCATATCTAGGAATAATCTGCTCCAGTATGACCTTGGAAAAATCCTGGACTATTCCTAGGGTAAAAGGATAGGCTTTCACTCAGCCTGACAGTTGATTTACCAGAACCAGGATATATTTTAGCCTTCCTACTGGGGGTACCTCTATGAAATCAATCTCTAGGCTTTGAAAAGGCCTCATCCCTGGGGGGGGTCTTCCTCCTGACTCTTCTTTTCACAACCTTTGCTTATTAATTCACCTACAGGTTATATATGTATCACAAACCTGCCCTGTTAAGGTGCAAATTCCTCTACAAACAAGATTCCTTAATACTGTGTCATATAGGTTTTGAGCAATCCAATGACTTCCTTGATGCACGTGGTTTAGTATCTTCCTCATAGTGGACTGATTGATTAGTTCAGAACCATCTGGTAAATACCTTCTCCCTTCTTAGGACATTCTAGCCTCAATGGTGTCTGCAAATTCTCTTTCTTTTTTTGAAAATTTAGGGACTTCTACCTCAGGGAGGGATGAGATCAGGACCAGCATCAAACTGAGACCAAACTCCCCCATAGCAGCATCCCTGACCTCCTCATCAGCCTACTGGTTTCCTTGTGCCTCAAATGATTTTCCTGACTGATGGTCAAGTATGTGGATAATAGAGATAATAGGGAGACCTAGAACTGGGGCTGATTGGAGGGCCTTTTTAAAAATTTATCCAGGACCAATTGTGTAGTCTCCTCCCATTTCAAAAGGTCAGGGGTCTCCTCTAACAATATTTGATACTAAGTTGGTACAAAAATTGTACATAATCTTCAATCTACAAACTGCAAATTTCCAACAGACCGAAGAATTTTCTCAATTCCCTTTTTACTTTAGATTTTCCCAGTTGGAGAATAGCTGAGATATGGCAGGGGTCTAACCTCTTCCCTTCACTAATCAGGTGCCCCAAGTATTTTACTTCCTTCTCCACAAACTGCAATTTGCCCTTAGACACCCAAAGTCCATGTTTTGCTAAAAAGTTTAAGTGACATGGATGCCCCTGGCAACTCTGGCTTTTTTCTCCCCACTGAGTCATCCACATATTGTAAAAGTACAATTCCTTTGAGGACTGTGAATATTTCTAACACCTGTTCTCACACCTGCCCATAGAGATGGGGTAATTCTTGGCACTCTTGTAGAAGGACCACCCATCAGATTTGTTGTTTCCTCCCACTCTCTAGATCTTCCAGTTCAAAGGCAAATAGTCTCTACTCCCTTCCTCAAGGGGGCAGGCACAGAAGGTATCTTTTAAATCAAAGACACTTAAAGCAGGCACTGGAATGGGAGATTTTATTCAGCATGGCATAAGGGTCTGGGACAATGGAGTGAGATAGTAAGACTATTTTATTGACCTCTTTCAGGTCTTGAACTAACCAGTAAGAACCATCAGTCTTCCTCATGGGAAGAACTGGGGTGTTGAATGCTGACCAGCAGGGTTCCAGGAGCCCATCCTCTAAGAGTCCCTCAATTACAGGTTTAAGACTCTTCTCTTAAGGGAGATAGGATGTTGCCTGACTTGAACTGTTTGGGTAAGCTCTTTAAAAATAATTTTTATGGGTGGGATTTGGAACCTTCCTGTTACCTGGACTGGCCCAGATGTTGAGGGTCAATTTCCTTTTCTTCTTGTTCTCTCATTACTAGATTTCTAGTACTAGTCTCTGGGATAATCTAGGACTCTTTTACAATCAGGTTTAGGTTTAGTCTGACAAATAAGTCTCAGTTAACAGATTGATTCCTGAAGCCTGGAGTAGTAAAAATTTATTTAAGACTATATTCCCTTCATGAGAAATTTCTAAAGGGGATATAAAGGTTACTGGGAAATTTTCCCCCTTTCCCCAAGTATTATCAGTTGTTCCAGCCTCAATTTAGCTCTGGTTGGTAAATTAATCAAGTTGCCCCAGTGTCAACTAAAAAGGCCAGATTTTCCCTTTTCTTCTCCACCTATAAATTTATCAAGGATTTAGGATCCAAACCCCTGACTCCCTGAGTCCTCTAGCTCCATGAGAGAGTACATTTTCTCATCTTGATACCTTGTAGGACAATCTCTTTTCATATGGCGAGTCTGGCCACACTTATAGCACTTGATTGTAGATCATGGGGTAATGGGGCTAGTCCACTGACCAGACTTCCATGGCTCATTTCCTCCATCTCCTAAGCTCTCTTCCTTCTTCCTTTTCTCAAAGGAACTCTTCTTTCTCAGGAAGTCTGCTACTAAATGCATTGCCTGCATTAAGATTTTAGTGTGTTCCTTCATTTGTTCCAGTGTTTGAGCCAAAAATTTTTTCTGTTCCTATCAGAAGTGAATTTCTCTCTCTCCATTGTCACCTTTTTTGGATGTCATCTCTCCGTGACCTTGAGGTCAAATACCACTGAGTAAATTCAGGTATAGATGAACCTCAGAAAAAGGAAATTAAAGAACCAACAAAACAACAAGAAAGGAAACAATGATTCCATAGGCACTGTCCCCCTGGGAGGCCTAGGCAAACTAAGAAATTATGAATGGTTCCTGTGAAGAAAAAGCTTATAAATCCAGACCAGGAGCAAGTCTGGGTCTTTGGTGTGCTTGTGGAGGAGCAGATTGTATGTATAGCAAAGTGGAAGAAAGGAGCACCCATAATGGTGGCCACTGATTAGAAAGCTAAACACCGCTCTACCTCGCTCCCATCTTTCCCTCTTTCCTACTACTGCTACTTTGATTTAATAAAGTTATTAACCCAAAACCAGCCTCATAATTTTAATTATTACAATTCCTTTTTGTCTACCTCATCACTCTAGACACACACTGCTTGTGCAGTCTATAGTAATTTGTCTGTTGGGTGGGTGGACCAATCTCTAATCTCTGCAGTTTCTTCTTGATATCTATCCATGAATTAATAACAAAGTACAATTTAAGGAGATTATAGGCAACCTCAACATCAGGTTCCAGCCCAAAGTATTTTCTCATGTGTTCTTTTAATCTGTTAAGAAACTCCATAGGCCTCTCCTCTTTGCCTTGTTTGAACTCTAATACCTTCTTCAGATTTAGGGTCCTAGGGACTGCAGTTTTAATGCCTTGAAGGATCATCTGTCTGAGGTCTCACATATGTTTCTTATGTCAGGCATTATTGTTATCCCAATGGGGGTCTTGTAATGGAAATTTCTGCTCTCCCCTCAATCCTCCCTCAGCTAAGGGGTGGGTATTATACCACTCAGCCATAATAGCTCTTTTATTTGTTTTTCTTTTTTTTTTGCCCCTGAGAAAAGGCAGTCCAAGATGGACATCAACTCAGTCCAGCTGAAAGTATTTGGTCCAAGAAACTGATTTAACTGTTCAGCCACGCCTGCTTGGTCCTCCAAGAGGGGTTTTATGTATGTCTTTCTTAAAGTTTCTTAGTTTACTATTGGTGAGTGGGGAATTTACATATTTAATTGTATCTAGTCCTATGGGAACTTCCCTTCAGGGGTAGTGCCAACTAGGGCCTGGGAGTGGAAAATTCTCCCAATATTTCACTAATTGCTTAAGTTCCCTTCTTAAAGAGGCATGGGGCCCTGAATTTCTGGAGAAATTAGGGAAACTGAGGCAGGAGACGTAGTCTTTTCTGGGGTCAAAGGAGGGGGAGGAAAGACAGGAGGTGTCACACAGGGAATCAGAAGTGCCAAAAGGGGGTCCCACTGTTTCATCCCTTCCCTCCTCTTTCTCTAATTGTCTTAAAAGGAAACTGCTCTGTGATACTCAATACTCAATCTCCTCTTAAACTATGGATATCTTATCATTCACATATCAATTCAGGGCCTAACACATCCAAACTTCAGGGGATCCAACCTTGGACCAAAGCATTACAGAGTCTAATAAAGGAGCTCTTGCCCAAATCAAATAGCAATATTTTATCACGATTTTCTCATCTTTGTCCCTATATTGTGGTAATTCCCAGTTTTCAAATTTGTTCTTGAGTGGGCTTTCCCTCAGAACTTCTGGTAAGTGTTCAGTCTTACCTCTTTGGCTACTTTTTGAATTCACTTTCCCCATCCTCTGCTTCAGCAGGTTCCTACACTGGAGTTACCAGTTCCACCTCCCTCTGGCTGGGATAATTTCTATTCCTCCTCCACCCAAGGACAGCAGGAATGTGAAACCTCTTATCCCCTTTTATGTTTATAATAGTATTAGCCTTTATGATTATAACACAAATAAATAGTTTACTTTATATGAATTATTAGCATTAGCTAAGAAAAATACAAATTAGGGAGGTATTAAATCTTGTTAACAGGCACTTTGACTTTAAGCCCGTTAGATGCCCTGCTACAAGTACAACATAAGACAGTCAGTCGGGAGGTGCAGGGCTGCTTTTGGGTGTCCGACATAAGACATACAATCAGGAGTATGTGCTAGGTACAATGACTATGTCAGTCATTGGGCAGCTAACTCCTGACATTAATAGAAATTGCCAGCAAAAACAATTGAATCCTGACCCCTTTTAGCAGAGGCCTTGGAAAGGTCAGTCATAATAATAGATTTTAGTTATCACTCATAGTGATGATTTCAATACTTTCCAGCTTATTCAGTATTTGTGTCATTAATTATGACCTGCCCACACTGAAGATTTATGTTTATCCTATTTTAATTTTAACTGTATTTTCTGTCTTTAATCTGATGTGTCATCAGATTTCTGTGCATAAAAAAAGCCATCTCCTAAGGCTCAGGATCTTTGGTCTTGTCCAGCGTCCAGTTTTATTGTGAGACTGGCCCTCTCTCAATAAACCTATTATGTACTTGGAGAGTTATTAGTCTATTGGAGATTTTATTACTCTATTGGAGACATTATTAATTAGACAGTGGTTTTGCTGATTGCTAATTAATTTTTTCACCCCAGCAATCTATAACCCAATCTTTAAGCAACCCTCCTCATAGGTCACCCAGGAGTAAAGGACTTGTGCACAAACTTAGGTAATGTGATGTCAATCGAGTAGACCCTCTTTCTGGATCTGGACTCAGCTAACCAAGGGTCTGCTCTCTCTTTTTCCATCTCTCCCTCAAGCTTCCTCGGTCAGAGGGACTCACCCAGTTCTACCTTTGAGCAGCCACCAAAAATTCGATGGGATATCCTGCTGGTCACTGGGGGTCATGATATGAAACAATATGGCTTAAAGAAAAGAGACCACCTAAGTGAGCAGAGACAAGTTTAATCTTTCTCATGGGAAAAGGTACCCTCTCAAAATGGTGGTGCAACTGGGCAACAGGTAAGCAGTTGCTTATATGGTCCCTAACACAATACCTCTCACCCTGTCACTCTCCCACTTCACCATTAGCTTGTGGCCTTGGGATCACAGTCTTGATGTGAAATTCTGATCCATCACAACCATCTTCCTATATTTTGTTCCTTATATGACAGTTGGGATGTTTTCTTTTGCAACTCAGGCTAGCTCAGTGTGATGCAGCTTTTTTTTTTGAAAGACTAAGGACTTACTTGGAGAAGTCTACCATTTTGCATATTAGTTCTTTCACATAACTGTGCTATATAAGGAGGCTGCTCACATGGCTTGAGGTTTTCAATTGTTAACCAGAGTCTAACTTTATTGTGAGGCTGGATCCCTTTCTCAATAAACCTATTTCTTTTTGAATTGGAGACTTTGGGGTGTGTGTGTGTGTGTGTGTGTGTGTGTGTGTGTGTGTGTGTGTGTGTGTGTTGGCTAACAAAATTTTTGTTAATCAAGAATATTAGATTTTTTTTTCTTTCTCAAGCATGCAACTCAAATCTCATAGTAATTAGCTGGAAAACCCAATGCGCTTACAGCTTCCAATTTATTCCCTCTAATCTAGTTACCCTCCGACCTGAAACAAATTTCTTAAATTTATTTGGATGACAATTTCCTCATCCAAAAAATGAAGGGATCAGACTTGATGACCTCTAAGGTTCATTCTGTCTTTACATCTATTTTTCCATGAAATTAATTGGAATTTTAAACTAATTTCTTTGAAATATACATATTCACACAAGAATAAATACTATCAAAACTCAGTTGCATTTCTACGTTTCTTAGAGGAGGCCAATCACTTTCTTTGATTTGCTTACATTATTTATCACTCTGATATGAAAAAATAAAATATAAAACATCACATTTATGCCTCCTTCATCATTATTTTACTATAATAAGTTTATAAAACAACATAATTTTCAATATCAATCTGCAAAGCTTCTTATCTAGAGGAGAAGAGAAACAGCATGAGTTCTCTATATATATTTAGTCATTCTTGATATTTTGTAATGTCACTGACATAATTAGAATTTCTCTGTATGAGAAAATATAAAACTATTAAAGCAAAAATTCCAAAATTTTAATATCCTTTTTTAATTTGTAGAGATAAATTTGTGGAGAAGGATAATAGAAAAGTTGCCCAATGGCTGCAAGATCTCTATCATTCTTGGGGCCTGCAAGTGAAGATTAAATAACAATATATGAGAACAGACATTTTAAAACTCAGCCTGAAAATGTGACTTTTATTTAGGGTATATTTCAAGCAAACTTTTATGAAGTATTGCTATCTCCTGCTATTTCTAGAGGCACTATATTTGCAAGAAATTTGCTAAATTTAAGTTTTAGGGGAAGGAAGTAATATAATATTTCTCCCATTTCCTGACTGAAGACCAAAAATTGTTAACACATTTGGATTAATTACAAACTTCAAAGATTGAGAAAAATAGCCCTTTGTAAATTAGCACTCAATCATTTTAAATGCTTCCTTAGATAGTCACAATTTGCATATGAAAGTCAGAATAGATGATTCGCACTTTAAATTCCTGAGTGTGGAAGGTAGCTAACTTGTTTTCTAAAAGGAAAAACAAATGTTCATTGGCAAAGTCACAGCATCACCCTCTAGCTCACCCCTTCCCATTAGCACTAGGGCTTCTTGGCTTTATCGAAAGTTCACATTTGACTCTCTTTGACAGAGAATTCATAAAAGATATCTTATGACTCCAACTGTCTTAAATAAGTATGAGCATAAACATAAATGCGGTCCTCTGATCATATTGGAGTTGGTGTTTAGTATAATACAGTAGAAAGAATGCTGAATTTACAGTTAGATAGGTTCTAATTTTGACTATTCTATTTATTACCTTTGTGTTATTGGGCAAGTTGTTTAATCTCTCTGAATCTCAGTTTTCTCAACTATAAAATGAAAGCTTTGTACTAGGTGACCTTGAGTTCCATTTCAGCGCTGACCCTATTTGAATTTTAATAGTTTTATAGGTCTGTTCAGTGACACCAACAATAATTTCTGTAAATAAATTAATAATTTTGAAACTTAAATTGATGAATCATTTTAGCCTGATAATAGGAACTTGTCAATCTTACCTAAACATAGCTGTAGATATTCAGTTGTCTGAGTTGTTGATGCATTGGAAATCTACTCTGTTGCAGAAGAAAGTAGTATTGATCTACTTTGTAAATTAGTTTTAGTCAATGACTGTAAAACTCTGTGGAAATATAAATTAAGGAAAGTACTTGGTGATACTTGGCAGCCTGAAAACCTCCTATTTGGCCTTCCTCTCTCCACTGTGTCAACTATCAAGGGAGCTCTAGAAATCATCTACCATCCACTGGAATTTCTGCTTCATTTTGCCCAGTCTCTGATGAGAATTGTGGGTTGATTGATCATGCACATTCTCTTTAATTCACCCTGATGGCAGAACAGATAATTTTGAATTTATTGCCCAGTGCAAGATCTATAGATACACATCCCTGTAGAAACAATATGCACATTGTTCTTTTTCTTCTCTTTAAGCTTGATTACATCTATGCTCAATTACAGAAATGAGTTCTTAATTGGGCTTCCCTTAAAATTGGTAGGGAAGCTGAAATAGTTGCAGAGTGCAGCTGCTTGCTTGTTCCTTTAGAAGGAAAAGGAAGTGACAGTGTTTTTTTCTTCAGTGGACTTTAGAAATAGTAAAATAAATAGTAACACTCTAACCAAATTTCTAAAATGTGATTGGTCTAGGTTTAGTTGCCATCACTGATTTTATTTTTAACATGAATAATACACAAGAAGATATTTATCAAGTCCTAAGGATATTATCAGATGTTAGCCTTCTTAATAAAGTCACTATAGAGAGAGGTTTTCATGTATAATTCAATTTAACTTATCTCTAACTTTCTTCAACACTAGTGCTTTAAAATTTAACCAAAAGGAATCGCAATGGAAATTACATTATTTTGAAAAATAAGCAAATGAAGAAAGCACCACAGATTTAAAAAATGATTCTAAAAATTCATATTGGGGTCAATCCTATCTTCTTTATTATGAATATTCATGCGTGTGTACACACTTATATTCACATATACCTGCATATACATTTATATTTATATATACATATACATACTCACACATAAACAAATGTATTTGTACACACATTACTCTCTAGTTCAAGAAGTTTCTATTTCTATTTAAATACAAAACAAATTCTTCCAATTAGCTGGGTTCATTCTACTTTTCCATACATATTACATAGTTCTTTAATTTACATGCTCTTTATTCTAGCCAAACTAGCATACTTGATCTTTCTCAGAATTTGTATTACATTACATTTCCAATCAACATACCTTACTCCTTATTTCTAACTTTTAGAGTTCTCAGCTTCCTTAAAATTTCAATTTAGATACTACACCCTTCATACAAGAATATTTGATCCACTGCATTTTTAGTGTTTTCTATCTCTTTAAATTATCATATATTTCAGTATTGAACTTCTACGGAGAATATAAAGTTTGTGTTAACAAAAACTGTTGGATTTTTGTTCTTGTATCCTTAGTGTTTAGGATAGTCAATATTCATAGAGGGTATTTAATATTTTTTTCTATTCAATTGACATTTATCTACAAGTATGTGTAATAATTAATCTTAAAATGATGATCTTGGGGAGACTGAAAGATATTCAATTATCATGGAAATTTCATTATATGCAATTCATATTTTAGAAGTATATTAATAATGAAGCTTGAAATGAAAAAGTTCAATCTAAAAGAAATGGAGTTATCTCAGCACAAATTGGACATATCTAATAAAACTAACAATAGTAGCAACATAAATTTCTCCATTACATAAAATGTTAGGAAACAAAATTAACCAAAGAACATTAATTTCCAATATCCTGTTTAGAGGAAGATTTTTAGTTTTGTTATTGTTGATTATTTTTTTACACATGATTAGATTGAGATTAGTTTTATTTCCCTTGGCCAGGAATTTAGTTTAATTTCTTTTATAAAACTTTCAAAAATGTTTCAAACTAGAATAATCTATATGTACTAATTGAGTGGCGTTCTGAAAGGCCTGCTATACCATTCTAATATTCCTTGCTAGGAATGCTATACAATCCAAATCAAACTTTATTTTCTTATTTTTAAATATTACATATATTGAACACTTTTTCTGATATTATTGTCCTCTGTTAACTGCTTTTATTCAAATCAAGGTGATCTTTAATCAAAACTCTTAAACCAAAAAAAAATATCACATGTTGGAGTCACATTATATTTAACAACTACTTGATGTTAAATATTTCTCTTGGCAAATTCAAATCTCTTGGAACATGAGAAAAATCATATAACAAATAACAACTGAAATAACTATTTATAATAAAATAGATGTTTGCATCTGTGTATTAAATTAGGGGACAAATTGGTGATAAAATATCACAAAGATCATGAATAATGTCATATAGTAAATTAAAATAGTGAAGATTCTCAAAATATGTCTTTCCTTGAATTATAATAAATGGGGGAAGCTGGATGGCTCAGAGGATTGACAGCCAGGCCTAGAGATGAGAGGTCCTGGGTTCAAATCTGGCCTTGACACTTTGTACCTGTTTGATTTTAGGCAAGTCATTTGATCCCCATTGCCTAGACCTCAGCACTCTTTTGCCTTAAAACCAATACATAGTATTGATTCTAAGGTGGAAGGTAAAGGTTTAAAAAATTATAATAAATGTATTGGACTCCTAAATACTATACAGTCTCATTGAATAACATTTTTAAAAATTAGCCATTATTCAAATAAAAAATAAAAACAACTACTTTTTGGATATATTGGACAGGATGACCATTAAGTTAGTTACTTAGACAAACATTGGAGATGGACCATGAGATGAAGTCAGAATTAAATAGAAAGAAGAAATCAGACACCATATACAATTCATATACTATAATTTCAGAATAATCCAATTGCAAGTAACCACTTGGTTCAATAGAAATTTGAGGAATGTCATTGAGCTGTTAGATGATTTTCACATGAAAAGTGGTATAAATAATATCTTGATGAATATGTATCTGAGGAAAATATATGGGAAAATATAGTGGATAGTCACTTAAACTTTCTGGGTCTCATTTGCTTATCTGTTTGTCTGTCTTATCTGTTTGTTTGGTCAGAAGTGTTTTTGACTTGGTGTAGCATCTCTATTCAGAGAAATATGTATGTGTGAATATATTTAATCAAATTGGATGAGATGCAGCAAAAAAATAATAATAACAATGGCCAATACAAAAACAGATTGTGAAAGTGGGAGAGTAAAAATGAAAAGAAGATGTAACCTTTAGTAGATGTGTTATATATTCTAGTCAGTTTTAATTCTGTTACAATCAATGACTATTGATTAAGCAATAACAATCAACTCTCATGGTGTTTCCCAGGAAATTAACGACCATAATAAGAAGTGAATCACATTTGATCATTATATTCTCAGGAAATGACCTGTGTAGAGGTCATAACAGCATTTTACCAGCAATTCTATCCTCTTCCCCTAGCTATAATCAGGCTTTACAACCACTTCAGAGAGAAAAATATATAAAGAATGTAATGATAATTTAAAGGACATTTCTCAGGAATAAAAGTATGGTTCATTTTTAGTATCATATTATATCTAGATTTCTGGAATTATAATCACTTCTTGTAAACTATTTGTTCCATTAGGAATAAATGGTAGTTTATCTATGAATTCAAAATTATTTCTGTGGTAAGAATACTTAAAACCATGAAATAGTTATGATTTCTGCAAGAATATGGATTTCAGATTCACTTTTTAGGAATATTTATTATAGATTATGATGAGTTCATTGGTGATTTGTACTGTTAAAAATAAAATTTCCCAATTTCCACTTGTTTGCTATTAATCTCTAAAATATTCAATTTAATTTTAGAAACAAAAGGAATATTATCCTGTACCTAGAGTTAAGAATACCTGAGGTTAAATAATGCTTCAGAGACTCACTAGATCTGTGGTGCTGAGTCTCTTAACTTCTCTGTTTCAATTTCATCATTTGTAAAATGGGGAAAATAATAGTGCCGACTACATAGTTTTTTGGAAATTTAAAATGAGATATTTTTATACTTCCTTGAATACCATTATTTTATAGCTATAATGATAATAATTTATGTATAATTATCATTGCAGAGAGCACTGTGCAAATGGTAGAAAAACAAAAGAAAACAAAATTAAAACACCCTGTTGCAAAGGAGCTTATGGGGGCAAAATGGGCTAAGAACATGTTTATAGAAACAAATGCATACATACATGTGTGGATACAGTGCTAATAAAGATCACATAAAGTTTACTGTCTAACTAAAGAAGATAAAATACAATAGAAAACTGAAAAATAGGGAGAGAAAGAGGAAGAGGTATCCAATCGACCATGGTGGAGAATAAAAGCAGATACATGCAAAAATAGTTCAGTCTAGTGAGAAATGAGAAATTGTTTTAGTTGAGCTCTCTCTTTAAAAGGTTTGGAGCTCAAGGTTCCAGTTTCCAATAAGAGAAGTAAAAGGTTGTAATGAGATGGAGTTCTAAGGCTGATATATTTCATATTGATGAGCTTATCGCAGAAATGAATTTCTTGGGACATTATGGAAAAGTCAGTCAGAGAAACCCCAAAGTAATGCAGTCAGGTATGAAAGGAATCTTCCAATTACCCTCAGCATTGCAATTTTACTTCCATCTTCCTTTTCACTTTAAGAGGTCATAAATAAATATATGTATATAGTTAGAACGTTCTACCCTAGGACTATGTTCCCCAGAATTGCTTTAGCATTACCCAGCATCCTTTTCCTTTAGTCTACATAGTATCCTTGCATATTTGTATGTAGCTGTGGGTAAGCCTGCCTTCTGTATGTGACTGGGTTGGCTCCCTCTTTGCTCTAGATTTTTCTTTCCTTTTTGCTTCAAGTTATTATTAATAAATGTATTAAATATAAGACTTGGAGTATCTGGATATTAATTTAAAATCTTATACTGGTCAATTAATAATTATTTGACTTAGTTTCCTCTATTTTAAAATGCATATTATGATACCATCTACTTTTCAGAATTGTTGTAGGATCAAATGAATTAATACTTATACATCACTTAGCATTATATCTGACACATGATGTTCAGTCATTTAGTCATGTGTAACTCTTCCTGAACTGAAGGACCATACTGTCCATGGAGTTTTCTTGAAAAAGAAACTGGAGTGGTTTGCCACTTCCTTCTCTAGTAAATTAAGGCAAACACAGCCTGAAACAGCAGGCACTATAAAAGTGCTAACTAGTATTATTGTTATAGTTTTTTTTAATTTATATCTTTGAGGCAATTCAATATAATTCAACATATATTTATTAAGGACATAATATTAAAATGGAACTGCAATAATGCATTTTTTAAGATAGCAGCAACAATAATAGTAAAATTAATAATAGTTGCTAATACAATCACTTGGGAGAGCAATTTAGAACCATGCCCAAAGGGTATCAAATTGTGTATATGTTTTAAGCCAGCAATATCACTGCTAGGTCTGCATCTCAACAATATAAAAAGATATAGCAAAATGACCTATTTGTTAAAAAATATTTATAGTAGTTCATTTTGTGGTAGCAAAAAATAGAAAACGAAGGGTTGCACATCACTTGGAGAATGACTAAAAAAGCTGTGACATATGATTATAATGGAATACTATTGTGCCATTGGAAATGATGAATAAGATGATCTCATACACATGCACACACAGATAAAAAAAATCTAGAAAAGGCTAATATGAGGTGATGCATAATGAAGTCAGAAAAACCAGGAGAATGTTGTCCACAGTAACAGCAATAAAGTAAAATGATCAACTATGAATGACAATTATTATCAGCAATGCAAAGAACCAGGACAATTCCAAGAAGGTCATGATAAAAAATGTTATCCACTTCCATAGAAGGAACTGATGGTCTGAATGCAGAATGAAACATGCCATTTTCACTTTATTTCCTCTATAAAGTTTACTCTAATGTAAGCATTATGTGTCTTCTTTCATAAAATGTTGAACATGGAAATAGATATCAAATGATGACACATGTACAAACTATATCATGTTTCCTGTTGTCTTGGGCAAAGGAGAAAGGTAGGAAGGATGGACTCAAAATGTCAAAAATTAATTATTAAAATTTGTATTGATGTAATAATCTGGAAAAATAAAACTTTGCAGTAATAATAACTTTTATATAGCACTTTAAAGTTTGTACAACAGTTTGCAAAAGTCTTTGTGTGTTCCTTAACAGAATTCTGGGGATATATAGATTTTATATACATTTCTATGTTCATATATTCTATATGAGGTAAATTACATTTGTATTTTTATGTACATTTATAAATGAGGAAATTAAATCTCAAAATCAATGATCACCAACAGCTAGGAAGCATAAGAGGCACAGTGTGAATCTTAATCTCTTCTGAATCTAAATCCAGTGCTATACTATATATTTTATATATTTAAAATTATTTTTCTTAAAACAAATTATTGCTAAATTTTATTAACAATTATTTAGCATATTTTAATAAATAAAACAATAATAATTTATTAGTCAATATGATTGTTCTTCCCAAGAAGATGCATACTATCCTTTACTTGGTTTAGTAGACAGGGTTATGATTTACTATGATTTTCCATGCAAGTTTTTAGTGCCAGCCCTACACAATCTCATTGAGGTTGGCTCTTTAAAGATAAATGTCTCTAGGCTATTTTCTATGGTGGTAAGGTCTACCAAAGCTTTTCTACTACAGGGTATTCTTCAGGAAGTCAAGATAAACCTCTTCGCAATGGGAAACATTGTAATAGGCCTCAGGTAGTTAAACTGTTAACATGAATGTTTGAAAAAAATTAAACTATCGTACAAAATGGCAAAAGTGTAATGTTTAATCACTAATATTAGAACCACCATCACCACTCTTCTGATTAAAATCTATGAATTCTGCTTCCTCCACACAAAAACACAGTTCATGAAATTGCTTCAATGAAGATACACTCCAAAGGAAAAAAAATGGAAAAAAAATGTCCTTAAGGAACTAACATTCTACTGTGGATAAATTATATTGTTAATTATATTTCAGACAATGAGGTTGCTCTGGTGAAGTAGGATAAGTGACTATTAACTTACAAAATCTCTTATGCAAATGAATGCCCTATAGACACTTCAGGATAAAAAAAAATTCAAAACAGATCATAGCAGCAGCTAAATACCTCTATAGGTTGGCATAGTCATGCTGATGGGAGATCCTGGATATAAATCAGACCTCAGACTCTTCCTAGTTGCGTGATCCTGGACAATTCACTTCACCTCAATAACTTAATCCTTACTAGTCTTCTCAAAACCAAGACTTAATAGGAATTCTTTTAAAATATTTAATTTTTTTTATTTTAATTTAAAAGTTAAAAAAATAATACATTATATTCACCCCTAGGTTTACTACTTTTCCAAATTGCCCTATTTGTTTCAAGATCCCATAATGTTAATAGTATCTTGGAGTCCTCCTTGCCCTCTTTCTCTCTGTCTCTCAATATTTATCTCTGTCTCTTTGCCTCTTTATCTCTGTGTTTGTTTATCTTTTTTCTCTTGTCCATCAGTTTTGTACCTGTGCATTCACCTGCCATTCACACTGTATCCAATCAGTTGGAAAGCTTTGTTGATATTTTTTAATGACATCTCTTTCGTGCCCTCTTTTCTCCATGCTCAGAGACACTCTAATAAGGTATTCATTCTCTCTCAACTAGTCTTCTGTAATAGTCTGATGATTGGATTCCAAAACCTTTGAGTGTCTCTCATTTGCTTATAGTATAAAATGCAAATTATTTAGTCGGGAGTAAGTAGTTTTTAAGCATAACAGATTTTGTATTGTTTTGCTGTTGTTGTAGTTACTATTTTTAAATTTTTTTTTCCTAAAAGCTAAGAAAACATTCTCTGAGACTGACTCAGCCTGCTAAGGCTTTATATTCCTGGTTGTCTAAGGACATAAAAAAGGCTAATTCATGAGAAATTTATCTCCTCCAGACTTTATGTTCCATGGCTCTATATGGCACCACATTGCTGCTGATCAAATACTTTTCTACATGGAGACAATGTAGGCTTCATCTGTTTCAGTCAATGTTTTATCTTGGCTGAATATTGTGTTCAAGCAAATGATGTCTTGTTAATTATTACATAAACAATGAATATCTCATTTAAATCCAAACTCAAATTTGAACTAAGATTTAGCTGAGATTTTGACATACACAACTGGCATTTAAAGTCTTCCATAATATAGTTTTTTTTTTCATTTTCTGACCTTGTTTCCTATAATTCTCCACAAACTTGGCTAGCAGCCCAATTCTACCACAGACTATTCTCTCAAACTTACCATTCCATTAACTTCTGAATATTGTCACAAGTCATTATTCTTGCCTAAAAAAAATCTAACTTTATTACTTCTCAGAATTTTTGATTTCCTTGAAAGCTCAGCTTAGACACTGTTTCCTTCATGAAATTTTCTGATTCTTTTGAGTTTCAAAATTCTCAATTTTCTTTCTACTATACATATGGATATATTTGTTTTCTCCAAGTATGATATATGTTCTTTCACATCAGAAAGTGTCTAGCACAGTGTACCCTTAGAAATTATTTAGCAAATGTTTATTGTGTTGATTTGAATTGGCTTGCATTCTAGAAAAGCTCTCTCAACAATAAACACCCAATCCAAATTTTCAGCCCACGTAATTTCTAGTACCTTACTATAAAAGAAAATTAGTTTCCTCCTGAGGATATAATATCCTTTGAAATCTTCTTCATTAGAGGATACTCCTCTTAATTCCAAAAATCTGAAAGTAGAATGAATCTATTTCCCCTCCCAATTTTCATTTCCTAATTATAACTCCATGAATTTTATTTTTAATATGTTTTTCTTTGCTGCCTATTTCCTGTTTAATCTCCCAATATTCTCACTGCATCTCTTCATATAAGATCAAAGAAATCTCTTCCATTCATCTCTGGAATCATCTTTGGAAACCTCAGTATTCATTCTGATAACCTCTTTACCAACATGATCACATAATAACCTTCACTTCTTCACTAAATCGTCATGCTCACATCATTTGTTGTTCAATCATTTTTCTTTGTGTCTGACATTTTTGTGATCTTTTTTTAAATCCTTACCTCCCACCTTAGAAACAATATATGTATTGGTTCCAAGACAGAAGAGTGGTAAGGGCTAGCCAATGGAATTTAAGTGACTTGCCCAGGGTCACACAGCTAGGAAGTGTCTGAGGCCAGATTTCAGCCCAAGAACTCCTGTCCCTAGTGTTATATTCATAATCTGGGAAGTGATGGATGCCACCTTGAATGACAGAGATGGCAATTAGAAGACTCAGAATGTTCCCAGGTGCAGTGAGACAGGGGCAAACGTCAGTTGGCCCCATGGTATAAATACCCTTGACAGCCACTTTGAGGGAAGTCTCTCTGGAAGTCTCTTGACAGGAGTCTCTGGACTGGGAAATCTTGGAGTGGGTGGTGAAGAGTGACATGGAGGTCTATGAAGAAGAGGGCAGGAATAACTCTGAAGTTATTTCCTGAGAGACTGTGAGAGCTAGTCCATCACCAACATTGATAGTGAGAAAGCTTAGAGAATAAGACCATCAATACAGCTGCATCAATAGCTTCCCTATTCTCTGGCTTGGCTGTGGCCAAGTCTGGCCAAAGGGAGTGGGAGTGAGTAAATCTCCAGCTTTCACTTGATCAATAGCCTCCAGTCCTGATTGTCAACTAGATTATAGATAATAGATCAATAGGGTCTCCAATCAGCCATCCATGTCCTTGTTATCCTTTCCCTGTGTGTAGATAAGAGTGTTCAGCAAGTACCTTCCTCAGTGGTATATATCACAACCCTTGGGAAGGGAGTCAAATGCAGTCAGATCCCAACTTTATCCAAGGCAAATCAATAGCCCAATAGTAACCTATCCAACCCCAGGTTGGACCTGGAAAGGTTACCCATCTATCTAACCTCTCGAGAGTCTTCCCTGGGCAACTGTTAGAGAGAAAGGGATAAATTACAACAACTCTCAAGGGTGATCTGAGTTGGTATTCCTCCATCATCTTCAGTTGAGGAGAATACAGATAAATACATCAATATCATTGTACATCTATACATTCTCCCTTGGACCCTTTTTGTTTATAACACTAGACCTTGCTCTCAATATACTGAGCTACCCAGTTCCCCATTTTGTGATCCCTTTTCCTGTTTTCTTGGCAAAAACACTAGAGTTCCCAGCTGTGTGACCCTGGGCAAGTCACTTGACCCCCATTGCCCACCCTTACCAATCTTCTACCTATGAGACAATACACCAAAGTACAAGGGTTAAAAAAAAACACTAGAGTTGTTTGCCATTCCCTTCTCCAACTATTTCATAGATGAGGAAATTGAGGCAAGCAGGTCAAAGTGACATGCCCAGAGTTACACAGCTAGTTTCTGAGATCAGATTTGATCTCAGGAAGATGTCTTCCTGACTGCAGACATGGCACTATATACAGTGAACCACCTAGCTGTCCCAAGGTCACATCATAGACTAATATTAAATCCTTAATGAATTTGTAATTCTACCTTCCAGGCACAATCTTTTGAATCTTCTTTACATTCACTTATGTGTAACTTCTCCTTTGCCCTTATTATAAATTCCAGGGGGTTTTTTTAACCCTCTTGTGCCATACCATTCTATACTTTTGCTCAGACTATAGCTTCATTTGCTCCCATACACAATCTTGACTAATTAATAGACTGCCTCTTCACCATTTCCTTATCCATCCTTTAGAACTGTAATTTCCTCTGCTGCCAACATGTAAGTCTCACTTCCTGGGTAAGCTATACCATCTACTTCTTTTGTCTCCACTTCTGCCTGCTGACTGACCAGGGATCATTCCACAGAACTGAATTGATCTGTCAGTAGAAATTAATGGAGCATAACCTCAGAGGGCCCTTATTATTGCTAGACAATCACTCTCTTCTTCTTTATCAATGTCTTAACTCATTTTAAGAATGTCTATTGCAAATCTTTTTTTGGGGGGGTCTCTTTTTTTACATTTGGGTAAGGTGACCTAGCAAACTATTTCACTAATAAGGATTAAGTAATCTTACATGAGTTTTTTTAATTCCTTCTCAATTATTCAAAAATTCCAAGCATTAATACACCCTGACCCTTTACTCCCTTTTTCGAAACACATAAGTATTCTTACTACTATATTATATTAATTAGTCTTCTATTTATGAACTTGACACCAACTATTTTTAACTACCTCTTTGAGGGATTTTTTTCAGCAGTAATATGGCAGAGTAGTTAGATCATTAGACCTGTATAGAGAAAAATCTTTTATTAAATCTTGCCTCAGACAGTCAATAGCTCTCAGACCTGGTCAAAGCTCATTTAATCTTTGTTGAAGAAGCTGTTAGCTTCAATTTCTTCATATGTAAAATGGGAATAATAGTAGCACCTGCCCTCCATAGTTTGTAAGAGTAAATTGAGTTATTACTTAGAAAATCTTTTCCAAAACTTAAATGATCATAAAAATGCCAGTAATTAATATTATCGATGTTATTATTGTCATCATCATCCTCACTATTCATCATTACTATTGTTACTTGACATAATAATAATGGGATCTATGTTTTAGAGTGGTCCCCATCACAGAAAAGGAGAAAGGGTTTAAGTAGTGCTTTTCCACATTTTAGGTTGTTAGGGACAATGAAATTTCTCTAGGCCTGGTTCTCAATCCACTGAGCTACCCAGATGCCCCAAGAGATCTGCTTTCTAATGGCATATATCTGAAATATAAAAGAGAATACCCAGTGAGTTATAAAAAAATGAATGGCAATGTGTTTGTGCTCAGTAGTCAATATGAATATTTCTTTATCAACTTAGCTGGAAATAAGCCTCTCAGATTAAGCATGTCAGAGAAGCAATTTCTTTATTTTTCTGTGATTGTTCATTTAATACTCAGGTTGTCCATCTGTTACCAGTTTCTCTTTCTTTATGATTTATTATGGGTGATAGATTTTGAGGTACTTTTTATATTTCATAATTACTGATAATAGACATTTCATTGATCTTTGTATTACTTGCAATATTAGTGATTGGAAAAGTGAGGCTTTATAGTTTACAAGCAGTTTACAAGTACATACAAGCATCACTAAAATAATAGACATTTCAGAATTTTTATTTTTTGTTTCAGAGTGGCTTTTAATATTTGAAAGCACCATACAATTTCCAAAATGCAATGTAGACCAATCTTTATCTTGTTAAAATGTGTATGTATTAAGATCTTTTTCTATAGGATATATATATATATATACAAAATTACTTTGTCAGAATATATATATATATATATATTCTGACAAAGTAATTCAATAGTTTGTTCATTTCACTCATTGCATCTTATATTCTGGATAATAAAAATTCTTTTTACATGGAATTCTTTTTATGAAGATTGATCAAATTATTTTGAGTTATAAATTTCATGAAGATTTTATGATAATGACTAAGCAATAGCATTTGTATAATGCTTTACTTAAAAAGTGCTATATGTATGTATATATGCACATAAATTATATTACAAAATCTCATTTTGTCTTGTTTGATTAGTCCTATGAGACAGCCAGTTGGTCCAAAAAGATAGGTAATATTCTAATTTACCCATATTTAATAAGCAATTTTCCCACTCTTCCAAATTAAATTTAATAGTACATCAAATGTTAGGTTCTCTGATATGTGCTAGGGTATATTAAAAAAAAACAAGAAATAATTTCTCTCCTCAAGGATCTTACATTATAGAGTGAAGACTTCATCCACACAGATAAATAAGTGCCAAGTATTAACTAACATTAATAAATGTGATTTTGATAGTGATAAAATAAATGACTGGGGAACTAGAAAAGACCATGTGTAGTAAGCACCATTTGAACTTATTCTTAAAGAAAAATAAGGATTCCAAAATGTAGATTTAGAACAGAAAGCATTCCAAGAATGGGCAATCGTCTATGAAAAGGCATGGAGTTAGGAATTGGAATAGTGGAGACAGAGAACAAGAAAGACAATTTGGACAGAATATATATTTTAGGTAAAATAGTATGAAATCAACCTCAGAAGATGAATGTGGAGCTGAATTGTGATTTTCTTTAAATGCCAAATGGATGGTATATTCCCTCGAAATAATCATCAAACCACATCTTCCTATCCTTTTAGAACAGTGACTCCTTAATACTCACCAGACTTTGTGTATTTCTGTATAAATTTCTTCTGTTTATTTTACTGGTCCACTCACTTCCTACATTTTTTTAGTGTTCTTTCAATTTTTCTGAAAATGTCTTGGGAACTAAAGTGCTTATGTTCAAATGTGTTAAACTGATTGTAATCATTGATAGAATCTGTTATAGAAATGAAGATAATGCTGTTTTAACCTTGTATATTCTATATTCTTTTCTATTTAAGAATAAATTAATGATAACTAACATTTGAGGTACAGGTTGGAGTTGGGGATTGAAATAAGAAACTGGGAAATATGTAGGAGATTAGAAGGGGAAACACAAGTACAGCAGAGTAAAACTAGTCCCTCACTGACTTGGAATAGGTAACAAACTATCACAAACTTAGCTGGGGAAATAAACTAACAAAATCCAAACACAGCCAGGGAAACAGGGTGACTTAACAGTGGGGTTCTTGTATTCTGGGAAGTAGAAGTCTAGGAAGTTTATACAAAAGTGTTTTAATAATTAACAAGGGCAGGATAGGGAGGTAAGAGGATCAACTGTCACTAAATGTCTCTGGGTAACTGCCAAGAGAATGTTAGATAGGGAAAATGACTTCTCTAACACTAACTACAAGTAGTCAGCTTAGGCAGGGCTAATAAATCAGGGGTCACTGGGAATCTCATGGAAAATGGATGAAACCACTGGATGGTTTTTAAGCTGGATCAGGTCTCTGGAAACTCCAGGTAAACAGGCAAGTAAATCCACTGAGGAAGTCAGGGAGAAAGATATACCTGTATGTCCACCATACAAGATAACACTCAAATCTCAAGCTGAACTTCCTGGGTTTGATAGATGATCTTGAATATACTTCCCAAGGCACAGCGATAACCTAAAATCCACAGCCTCTTCAGTCAGTTGTTAAACTCAAACTCCCCAAAGCCAACTGCCATTACAGAGAGTCACTGAGAAAAGTCCCTCTGCAGCATTCCAGGTTTGGAATGTTCAGCTCTGCCAGCTTTTGCCTAGTCTGCTTTTGCACTAGCTATAATAAATCCTAATCTATAATTTTCCTATAACACGATAAAGCACCAGTCTCAAAGCCTATAAGATCTGGATTCAAGTTCCTTCTTTGTCACAGGTTGTCTATATGTCTTTGGATAGTATTAAATATGTACTAAATATGGAAGCCATATTTCTTTGGTGATTAATGACTTCTCTGTTGGTTTTTCTGCTTAGGCTCAGGGTCTTTGAGCTTTCTGAAATCTTTGGTAATTTCAACCTTTTTTTCATGTTTATTTTCTTCTATTGTTCACTCCCTGACTCCCTCACTTCTGATCGTGGTTTCCCTGGGGGACCAGATATCAAAATGTTTCAGCCTCATTCCAAGCCTGGCCAATTCTCACTTCAAAACCACAGATTTGGGGCCTAAGAAATTTTGGGACATAACAACTGGCTTTATTTAGAAGACTGATTCTTTTCCTCAAGTTTGTGTAGTACATGACATATTGTCCTGATCTCTCTGTTTCTCAGTTTTCTGACCTAACACTACAGAGAGCTGGCACATTAGTGTTATTGCAGTCTGGGAGGGTTTCTGTCATTTGGAATTTAGATATTTGAGGTTCAGGAGGGTAGGGTCAGGTTGTGGAAATGATGTATATCAAAATTCCAGACACAAATCTCATCCAATTCCCTCTGTTCTTCTACACTGTTGTAGCACAGAATGCTGCTGTGGTACTAGTTATCATGGTCCTAGAAAATTTCTGCAATTTGGTGTTTTAATTCTCACAACAATGGAAAGAGAAAGGGAGTTTAAGGAAAGAAGGACACATTTTGGTGTAAGACTATGGGTTGTGTACCTAGCATAGCCTTGATGCCCAGAATATGGTTGGTAGTAAGGGAGAAAATATCGAGGAAGTATGAATTAAATACTAGCCATAGAGTTCTTTTTTTCCTTAACCTTCTTTGGATTTTTGGTGTTGGAGACCATGGAGACAGTTGAAATTGCTTTGTTTTGGGCATATAATTTATATTTTGGAAAATCTAAAGAGGTTTTAAAGATCAGATAAATTCCTAGCCCTCTTTTGTGTTGCTCACATAACATGGAAGTTCCTACTATGTGAAATCAACTCAATTTACCAAATAACTATGAAGTGTTTCAACCCTGTCTATTTTTTTCTAATTTTACTCCCCAAATTAAAAACCATCACAGCATCATTTAGTTAACACACATATTACCTAACTCATTTAATCTATCTACTATTGGTGTTTTGGAAAAAATAGTTTAATGTTTATTTGCATTATTTGAACCTAGAATTGTATGGCTTAATATATTTTAATCCAAATCTTATGCTTAGGCTTTACTAATCCAAAAGATTATCCATGGGAGCAAGAGATTGATTTGAGGAATTCTTGGACTCTACACAATTCTTAATTTAGGTCAACCTAAAAAGTTTGTGTTATGTATTAACCAATTAAAAAAACTAGACTTATCTGCTGATATGCACGTGAAACTGCCTGCCTTATATAGAATTTTCCCTTTTTGGGAACTATATTTGAACCTTTTAAAAAACCTTCATAATATGAAACATGCAGAGATGCAGGATGAGCCAGGTGAACTTTTTCCAGCTCTTCTCTCTCCTGAACTGACAACAAAATTATTTTAAAAATATTTTTAGGTTTCTTATTTGTTTTAAATAATAAAAAATCTAGAGAATGATATTCTTAAGTGGTGAAATCATTCTGGAGAGCTAGATTTAGAATAGTAAAGATCTAGCTTTGAATCTATCCTCCGATACTACTTATCCAAGCTGACTAGAAGCCAAAAGCTAAAATTTTTTGAGATTTAGCTTCCTTAGTTGTAAAATGGGTTTAATGATATCATTAACATTATAGAAATATTGTTGGACTCTAGTAAAATAATGTTTCAAGATCTATATAAATAAGAAAAAGTGGCCCAATATGATCCAAAATATTGCAATCATTGAACCCAAGAGATTGAAGGAATATTAGATATAATATTTTGCTAAATGAGAAGTCTGATGTCAAGATAATTTTAAGTGATTTTCTTAGTTTCTCACAGTTATATGGTAATAGGATTAGGAAACACTGCACACACAGGTACACACATATACACAGAGTATCCCCTTATATAACCTTCAAATAATTTTTGTACTTAATCTTCTCCTTTTTCTGTCTTTCTTTTGTAACTTAATTTTCATTACATAAACATTTAACCTAATTTTTTTCTCATTCCTCAGTTTTTTTGACTTAATTCAATTTAATTCAAATCATCAGACCTGAATGGAATACTTATTAGGACCAAGGCACCAATTGTACAGAAAAGTCTCCATATTTTCTTCCTTTTTCTTATGAGAAAAAAGATAGCCATAACCATAACTGATAAGCATTAGGATTCATTAAATACTCATATCAATGAAGAGGAGCACCTTAAGTATTGACTGGAAGTATGAAACAATAAAAAACAATTATCATATACCTCTTAAAAACATGAAAATGATCAGAAATTCACCCTTAAGTCCACATTAACTATATATAAACTAATACCTAAATAATCCTCACAACAATTCCAAGATAGAAGGTAAAGGTTTAAAAAATCAGAAAGCATTTTGACCTGAGTTATACATGTATCATCATGCAAAACATTCCAAATTGGTCACTATTGTAAGAGAATATTTATGTAAAATAAAACCAAAAACAAGTAAAGTGGAAAAATATGCTTTGATCTGCATTCTAATTCCAACAAGTTCTCTTTGTGAAGATGGATATCATTCTTTCTCATAAATGCTTCAGATCTGTCCTGGATGATTATAATAAGGAGAGTACCTAAGTCTTTCACAGTTGATCCTCCTACAATAATGCTGTTATTGTATACAATGTTCTCCTTGTTCTACTTATTTCACTCTGCAACAATTCTTGTAGGTCTTTCCAGGATTTTCTGAAATCATCCTGTTTATCATTTCTTATTCCACAATAGAATTCCATCACCACTATATACCAAAATTTGTTCAGACATTCTCAGATTTATTTATAGCCATCCCTTCAGTTTCCAATTCTTTGCCATCACAAAGACAGGTGCTATAAAGATTTTTGTACAATTAGGCCCTTTCCCATTTTTTAAAAATTTCTTTGGGATACAGACCTTTTAGGGGCATGACAGTATCAATGGGTATACACAGTTGTCTGGTCCTTTGGCACGGTTCCACATTCTCCTCCATAATGGTTGGATGAGTTTAAAAGTCCACTAACGATCCATTAGTGTCCCAGTTTTACCACATCCCATCCACATTTATCATTTTCCTTTACTTTCTTATTGGTCAATCTGATAGGTATGAGGTAGTATCTCAGAGTTGGTTTAATTTACATTCTGTAATCAAGAGTGAATTAGAGTATTTTTATGACTAAATATAGATTTTATTTCTTCATCTGAAAACTGCTTGTTATGTATTTTGACCACTTATTAATTAGGGGATTACTTGTCCTCTTACAAATTTAACTTATTTCTTCATGTATTTGAGAAATGAGACATTTACCAGAGAAATTTCTATTTTATATTGTCTAGAGTTATCTTCAATGGAATTCATCTTTCTCTCTCTTGCTGTAGAATTTTGTTGGTAAGATATAAAAATGCTGATGATTTATGTAGGTTTATTTTCTATTTTACCAATTTGCTAATGTTATTAATTATTTAACTAGTTTTTAGTTAATTCTCTAGGATTCTTTAAACATATAATGATATCATATGTAATGAGTGGAAGTTAATTATCCAAACTTCCTACTTTAATTCCTTCAAATTTTTTTTCTTCTTATTGCTAAAGCTGACATTTCTAGTATTATACTAAATAATAGTGGTGATAGTGAGCATTCTTACTTTACCTATGATCTTATTGAGGAAGTTTCTAATTTATCTCCATTGCAGAACACACTTGCTGATGGTTTTAGATAGATATTAATTATCATTTTGTGGAAATGTACATTTATTTCTATGCTTTTGAATGTTTTTAATAGGGATAGGGATTGTATTTTGTCAATCGATATTTCTGAATCGGTTGAGATAATTGTAATTTCTGTTAGTTTGATATACAAAAATATATTGTAGCCACAGTGCCTTGGGAATGATACCATTGTGCCTTACTTTGTGATGAGGTTATGTTTGATGTTCTTTCTTTGGGTTCATAGAGATAGTACTCCAGCCTTCTTTTTTGTCTAGATGTGTTTTCTGAATCCTAGATCCAAGGCCACCACCTCTTTACCACATATTGTGCTTCATCCCTTGATTATAGATCATTTAAAAAGTTTTAACTGGAAAGATATTGTGATTTCTTCTTAGAGGTCTGCATCACTACTCACTCTAATATTCTGATATTTGTAGCAATAATTTTGGGGGGTAGGAAGCTGTTGCCTATGTCTTATGATTTTCCCACTGAAGTTGGTCTTTCTAAAACTATTATTTTAGAGCAGGGGATATATTTTGGGTGAATTTTGTATATTCTCAGGAGAAAATGGGACATAATGATATGAAAAGCAATGCTTATCGTGCATGTGTGTGTGTGTGTGTGTGTGTGTGTGTGTGTGTGTGTGTGTGGTGGGGGGTGTGTTGAAATAGTTTTAAGGCCAAATTATCTGGCAATGCCTCTTTTCTTGCTTGAATGATTACAGACATATTTGAATACCAGTTAACAACTGACTTTCTTATGTAAATGTAAGCATAAGGAGTCTGAAAATTCAAATTAAAAATAATTCCAGTAGTAACAGAATTGTGGAATGGGTAAAATTAATATATTTTTCAGTTGCCATGGAGAGTAAGGAAGGCAGTGGCAGCAGTGGGCACTCTCTAGCTAAATAGTTTCAGAAGAAAAAAAAGTACAGATTCAGTTAGGCATCACAACAGCTTCATGCAAATAGACAATCTGAGTTTAGCAAAATGTGATTATTCTGTCAATCTTAACACCTTGTTACTTCCTCAGCACTAAATTCTTGCTGGCTGATCCCAGGGTTCTTCTCATGGCAGTTTAATTATAAAACTTGTTGTAATTTTGGGGTTTTACCCTGGTCTCATTTCAAGAAATGACACTTCTCTGGATGTTTGTGTTTCAAGATTCATCTCCATCGTATTTTTTTTTAATTTTTATTTATTTCCAAGTGCTTATTCATTGAGTTTTACTCATTGTCCTTAATTCTCTCCCAAACAATGGAGAATTCAATTATATCACTCAGAAGTTCTGGATAGATTTTAGACTGAACACTCAGAAGATTAGGACCAATGTGTGTGAAGATGGAATGGGGAAAAGGTGACAATGTGTGTGTGTGTGTGTGTGTGTGTGTGTGTGTGTACCCCCATGCATGTGTTTGTAGTTAATACTACAAGTTTCTATTCAATATGTATCTATTGGTCAAATAAATTCTTGGCAGGGTACTGTATTCTATGTGCCTTTCCCAATTTATAAAATGGACACTGAATTATTCCCTTCTCACACTGCCTAAGTTTTGAGACTGTGTGATCTATTATTAGAAGCAATTTCTAAAGTTCTCCTCATAAATAAGGAACTATTCAAGGAACAGAGTCAATAATTTTTCCAAGGTTATTATTTTTAGAAGCCAATTTTCAAATCCTCCATTTGGTGCAAATTCTTTTGTAATATTCAATTTTGCCATAACTATAATTTAGTTATTAGAAGATGCTGCCAAAAAGATATCAGGACTTTTGGTAGGCAAATTATTTATGGTGCACTTAAATGATTTATCACAATTTACATTACTATCCTATCTTTAGTGAATAATGTCTAAGAGAAATTAGCTGATTATGCCAATTATTTTGTTTTTAAAATTGTATGGTTAGAAAAGGAGCATGAAATCAGGATCATGTTGAGACTTCTATTACATATACTCTAAATTTTAGACAAGATGCACTTATTTACAAGTGCAAATCATAAATTATCTTTATTGTTCTAGTTTCTGAACATGCACAATGTGCTTTATAACTGATGTATAATTAATAAACTACCTGCTAGGACAGAACATCAAGACTAGACTAAGCCTGACTAGAATGATGGGCCAAAGTCTGACTTTATTTAAAACTATAAAGGTTAACAAAGTCAATCTCTTTTATGTGAGGAAATGAATTCCAATTGCTCATGGGAGTCCTTGAACTGATGTTAATTAGCATGTAGGAAAAAGTGATCTTTAACATCATCTGAATGTTAGGGTCTAATAATTTGAGGGTAAATCCTTTTGGCCCTTTCTAATTTAACAAAGATAAATATATACTTAGAATATACACAAGTGTAAAATAGTCCTATAACAACATATTTTTGGCTAGCAGGTTCATAAAAATGCCCATTTTGTTTTGCATTCATTTTAATATGCTCAAAAAGAATAGCTATTTGTGGAAGATCTAGTTTTGGAAAAATGATTGATCAAAGATGATAATGAATAACTCTCTTCTTTAATCTTTTAAAATATTTCTTTAATTTACATTTTTCTCAATAGTTTAAAAATTCTGTATTCTCAGATGGAATATTTCTACTTATTCAAACTGATTCAATACCCTCTAAATGTTGCAGCTAACCTATATATACTATATATACTACCTGAGCTCCTTTGATCCAAACATTCTTCTATATCTATCTCCACTTCATTTCTCTTCATTCTTTCTTCTTTTCATCCCCTTATAAACTAGAAACAATTCCAGATGCTTTATTACACATAAGTTGAATTTAGCATGATTAATTTCCTTTTGGCTGTCCAGAGAAATCAAATATAGTTACTAATACTTGTCAGAGCCCTCTCTGTTACATACATACATCATATATACCCACATCTATATCTATATATATGCATATACATATATATATATAAGCAAATTATATATACATATAGGTATATAAGCATTTAAATTTCCTAATATTATATTGTTCTAGGTTCCATTTATCTTTACATTTGCACTTTTAAAATTATAGCTAATGAGCTCTGACTGATGTGTTGAACTTCAATAGCCAATCAGTTGACCCAGTTGGCTCAAAGTAATGACATTTACAAATTGACATAACATGATCAATTATAACAAAATATTTAACTCATAAATGTAGTGTGTTCGCTATTAGAAATATGTATATCACAAGTAGGAATCATAAGCACAAGCAAATTTTTTAAAACTACTTACCATGAAAAATAAAAAGCAAAATTCACAGCATACATATATTTTCTACATATTTTTTAAAAAAGAGTATCAAAGTCAGGCTTAAATGTTAGTGAAATTTGACATAATATTCCCTATTCCTTCATCCCCATTCTTGTTAGCCCAGCAATGAGAAATGCCTTTTTTATTCTATCTGATCTTCCACTATACCATCTCATCTGTTGTTAACAAAGTTTGCTTCATGTTAGGCATGTGTCCATCTTATCTAAGATCATCATCCCTAGCTTTAATCTCCAGTATAATCTTTCAAATATGTGCTTAAGATCTAATATTAGCTACTACTACAATACTTGAACTCTGAGTCTTTGTCTTAGCTATATAATTGAATAACAACTGTTGTCACAAACCAGCTTAACCCTTCTTCCCTTATTTTGATTTACAAATCCTACCACATAGGATTTGTATTATGAGAACCCTGGGAGAGAGAGAGCTCTTGACAACAGTGGGATTTGTTGGTGAGATTTCATTCATGGCATCTTTGATTCCTGTTAGCAGCAATAAGGATAGCGACTAGATTAGAAGTAGTGATAAGTAGTGGTAAAGATGGAAGAAAAGGTAATTGCTAGCAATGGCAATAAGGAAAGGGGAGAGTTTTGTGACTGTGCTGGGTAATGCAATTTTTGCTGGGTGAGTGGGATGAAATGACAGAGGAATTTGTGTATATGTATTAAAATACATAGAGAATGTCTAGTTTAATAATGTTATATATATACATATATACACACATATACGTGTGTATGTGTATTTCAGTTCCATACAGACACACACACACACACACACACACACACACACACACACACACACATATATATGACATTCATAAATCAGGCATCCTCTACAGTCTCTTTCAGCTTTAAATCTATGGTCCTACAGTAAATAGGATATTATTAGTGTACTCAAATTCACTTAGACTTTTGTCATGATTTTCTTTTATCTCATTTTAGACAATAGATATAAGTTTATTTCCATGATTATGATATCTTCTACTGTGGGGGTGGGGGAAGTAGCCCCTTGGAAAATAATGAATAAATATTGATATCATGCAAGAAGTATATTCAGTAAATATTGTATAGATAAAAATAAATAAATACAAAGTAAAGATTAACAAAAAGATTATATTGATAAAAATAAAACTTACCAACTATTTTAAACATTGTCAGTGCTAAAGTGGACTTTGAAACAGAAAGCTAAAGCCCTGAATAATGCTTTATTTGCCTTTGAGCAATGCACTATCATATGTCCTCAAATATATGCTTAAAATATTAACCGTCATATCGATCTATAAATCTGCTGCATCCATGGAATAATTGTAACCATTTCTGACAAATAATAATTTCTTTTGGCAGTTCAGGCTGTGAGTTCCAAAATATTTTAAGTTGCCTTGCAAAATTTTCAGCTTGCTCAAAACTCTTTGCTCAGAATGGTAATAGTGACCCTGCACCTGTCTGTGAAGCTGCAGATGGCTCACGTAACAGCCTATTGCCTTCAAAACAGGAAGGAGGAGGAGAAGATAAGGAACCTCTTTGCTGTGTGAAATAAGCACACATTTCCAAGACCCTAATTATTTGCTCCCTAAAAATATTCCCAGTGTTTTACGCACATACCATTGGGATTCATTTTTATGCATCATTAAAGACCTAATGTCTACCTTTGTGAAAGACACAAAATGCAGTGGAGAGCTAGAGGAAACCACTTGCAGCACTCTTCCCTGCATCTTTGTCAGTTCTTTTGGATTTAATTGACTCATAGATAGAGAAATAGAAAGAATTTCTGGATACTTAAAGAAAGGAAAATCAGATACCTCACATTTTAAAGAAGCAGAAGAACAAAAACAATAATTCTGATAAATATTATGACATTCTCAAAAATTGATTATTCAAGAGAGATCACTTCCTAGAGAAAATGAGGAGAAACACAGAGAATAGAAAATAAAAATAAAATATTGGCTAGATAACTTTTTATAATCTCTAAAAGGCCAATATTTTTATTTGCTAGACACATGAAATTTATAATAGAATTATGACATATATTCTAAATATGGTATTCAAGATTTTAAAATGTATTTTCTAGATATCAATATATGTACATATATAAATGTAAAATTCCAATTTTGGATATTGATTTTGTTCTACTTTGTAATTTAGCATTTTAAAATTTTGATATAATCACTTAAGAAGACTATAGGAGTGTAGAGGAAAGCAAGACATTAGTGATCTTTATTTTTTTTATAAATGAGAAAGTGAAACTCAAAATCTCTTAGTGACAGGTTTGGAATTAGAATACCAAATTTCTGATCCCTAATTCAATATTTCTACTCTATTCCCAATTTTCTTCTGGACTTCTGAAGATCTTAAGAAATGCACATAAGGCAATCCTTTCATTTTTAATAATAACATAAACATATAATGCTAATTAGCAAATTTAGAAATCAATATGTAGGGAAAAGATCCTTTGTGCTTGAGGTTGATACTACCAATCTATATAACCTTGCACAGTATATTTCCAAAATGTAGTATCATATCATAGGACTAGACCTGCAAGGGTTTTAAAAGGCCTTTAAAGCCAAGTAAATATATTTATATATACACAATATATAATGTATATAAAAACTGAGACTCAAAAAAGCATCACAATTTGGTCAAAGTCACAAAAGTAGTCATAAAAGATTTGGATTTGAGCCCAGGTGATAAAATTCTAAATCTAATGTTTGGTTTTGTCTTCTCCCCGTATTAGGTTATATCTCCTTAGTTAAATTAACATGACTATCAAAATAATTTAGGATCTTATCACCTTTCATCCAAAAGAGTATAGAAACTTCTTATTTTCCTCCTTCCTTAGAACAGAAGGGAAACAACTTATTCGTTATATTCTTTTGTTCACTCATAGGAAGAAAAAAAAAATTTGTGGACCTAAACAATTCACTTTCTTTTCTAGAACTCCATGGTTCATAATTACTTACTGACAATATAGAAAATGTCTTGGTCTAGGAGAAAGTCTAGGAGAAAATGAAGACCATAAAAACCATGGCACAAGTTTTATTTCAATTTTTATTAAAAGCCCATAAGCTATAGTGGATAGGACAGTAGACTTGGAGCTAGAATAACCTGGTTCAAATCCCACATGATTTAATTACAAGGCAATTATGACCATGGGAACATCATTAAATCTCTCTTTCCTTAAACTCTTTATCTGTAAAATTTTCACTAAGTGTACATTCTAAACTAATAAGACAGCTTGTCTCCTCAATGAGAAGAAGAGCTGCAGAATGTAATGTGGACACCTTTCTTATTATGTTAGGAAATTTTCTATTCCCACAAAGAACTTCCATTCAGGACATTAGAAAATCTAGTCAACAGGTTAAATGAGGTATTTTCCAGGGCTTAATTGTTGAATTGTATCAAGCTGGTGGTTAATGTTGCCACCTGGTGGTAAAACAGCTCAAATGGAGGGTTGTATAAAATATTTTCAAATATGTAATTTGATCAGAATGAGATTACATTCAGTTTAGAGGGTAAAACACATTATTCTTCAAATTTTCATAGCTTCCTCTGTAAGTCTATCCTATATTATCCAATAAAAGCCATTTACTTTTAGGGTTCTTTCTTTTACCTCCCTTTCCAATATAGCTTTCTACCAACAAAATGAAAGTTGATAATTTTTAACATAATAGACTTTGTAGGTACTTTCAAATTTTTGTATACTCTATTCATAGGTATCATCTTAAACATAGATTCATTATCAAAGTTTAATATTTCTTTATCTCAAATTATTCATTCTAAAATAGTAAAAAAATGTATTACCTCTCAGGGAAGCTTTTTGGCTCTCCATGAAATTCTGTGTTTGTTTGTTTTTTTCTGATTTATTACTTTTCTTATTCTTGAGCTATTCTGAAACAGCGACCCATTAGATATAGATTATTTCTCTGAAATTTAACATCAGAACACATATGCATTATAGTATGCAAAAGATAACATAATTTAGCAGATCTTTAATTTTTTGAACTGGCATTGATGCTATTAAAATGATTATCTAAGGTCTTGATAAACTGAAAATAGTTTTTCTACTTTCTGAATTATAGCCTATCTTAATAATTCTTTCTCATTTTGCAGGCAACCTCTAATGATATCTACCCCTAACAATAAGAGATCTCTTCCTGTTCCCCTGTACCCTGGCCAGGAGACTGTCTATACTGTAATCACTTTGTACAATAGAGACACACCTTCCTGTTAAGATCTAGAAGAAAGTATTTAGCCAAGGATTCAAATAGTTTGCTTATATGATTGTGTAATGGGAAAAAGAAAAAATCTGGACCATCTGAAGAGAAATAAAGTAAAACATGAACTGCTTGATGACATTAGGCGTATTGCTTAATCTTTGTAGTCTCAGTTTAATCCCTTTTAAAATTAGTAATTTGATCCAAATCTTACCCATCTCATGAGCTTTTTAGCTAAATGATGAATATATATAAAATAACTTTGTAACAATAAAGCACCATTTCCATGTGAGATAGTGGTTCTATTAGTATTTTAATTGAGTAGGAGTTCCTCTCTAGGGAAAATATTAATATTAAAATGTAATCTTCCAGAGAGAAAAAAAAATTAAAATTTTATATCTGAATCCCCAGAGCCTAACACTTTGCCTTGCAAATAGTAGGTACTTAATAAGTGTTTGCAGCAGCCTAAATACTTTAAAAAATACAAGTGATGACTCAAATAACAATTTTTTGAAATATTTATTTGTACATTTTTAGGTGTCTTTCATTTTAAAATGCATTTCTCTTTTTAATCTTTATAAAAAAGGTAGCAAAAGGGACATGTGATATAAGTTTGTTACACATATTAAATTGAGATTATTCAAAGCTCTTATTGGTGAAAGAAAAAACCTAACTTGCCTGTGGGGAATCCTTAATATGTCAGAAGAGAAAATTATATCATATTCCAAGGAATATGGAAGAGCAAATGAAACCTTGGGGGAAGTATTAAGAAAAGAAATTCAGAATATACAGGCAGTATACTAAGTGAGCAGTACTGTACTAAGTCTATGAGAGAAGACTACATATATAGAAATAGGAGCATACAAGTTCTGTACAAAATATATGGAAGTTAATCTTAGAAAAAAGTTTTTAGCAGCTGAGGGGAGGGAAAAGCAGGAAAGGTCTCCTTCAGCAGCATATATTCATGAATGCTATTGAGAGAGAGAGGTATTGAGGTCAGAGAAAGCTCAAGGGATTTTCTTTCTTTTCTTTTCTTTTTTTTTACTGGGTTCTGGCACCTCACCATGTTAGTACCAAAGAAAGGATTTCCATATCTCTAACAAGAATTTTCCATGAAGGTTTATGAAAAGAGAAATCATTGTTGCGAGTCTTAAAAATCAGTGAAACTCAACATTTCATTAACTGGCCTGGCTCCAGTGGGGCATGGCAGGGAATGATCTTGCTTTTTATGTTCTATTCCACTGACTTTTCTGCTAGCACCTTAGGAGGAGAAAGATTACTATCCTGATCACTTTAAAGGGAGCCAAGAGGGCAAGATTTCAACTGCTATACCAAGAGAATTATTGATAATTTTCACAGTGAAGATCACTGTTCTTTTTTTGTTTGTTTTTCTTTTTGGACATGCCCAAGTAAAATTTAAAGAAAGTATTGGAGGCCTGAAGAAATTAATTGCTTCTTAGGACCATATGACTTTGTGAAAGTAATATATTATAGTCTTAGTTCACTCAGTTTACTAGTAGCTATTTTCCCTAAAAGCTACTCCCTTTGCTAAAGAATTCACTTTTTTAAACTTTAATTTTTTTCACTTGGTTGGCAAATTCTTTCTTCTTAATGTACACCAAATTCTGAGGCTTTTAAGGGTTCATTAAGGAAGGTTAACACCTGTTCAACTATTCATAACACTTTACAAACTAGGCTTCTTGTCATACCATAGTACAATAGGTTCAACAAGAGTTTCAGAAATATATTCCATTACTAGATAAAATGAACTGATATGTAATAGGTCAAATCCAGTAAAAGAATATGATACATCTTATTACGTTTTAGTCTGTTATCAATCCATCAATCAGCATTTATTGAGTGTTAATCATATTAGATTCAGAAATGTGTGAGACATACTTTGAGCTTAAAATATATTTAGGTGACAAAAGAATTATATAATTATATAGTAATGAAATTGATTTCCTAAACTCTGTGTGAAAGACTTGATACTTTAGAGTAAAATTTCATATAAAAGAAAAGGTAACTAACAATATAGGCTAATATGAGTGACACATCAAAGTGAAGTTTAGGTATCATTGAGATTCAGAACAGGGATAATTTCTTCAGGCTGAGGTGACTACAGATAACTTATAAAAAAAAGAAGTAAAATCTGCATAATTCTTGTAGTTTCTATATGACTTTATAGTTGAATAACAAAATGAAAGTCATTCTAGGATCTTTCCTTTTTCCTCTAGAGGAGGAAACAGGATACCACATCAAGGATTTTCAGGATTATATTTATATCATTTGTTTGGTAATTAGGTCAAGGAATAGACATGTGGTATCAGTGTCCTTCAGGTTATTACAATTCACTTCAATTCCTCTTTTCCACCTTATTGACCATCCCCACTCACTATGTCACTTAGTATAAGTAATGTGAAGTGGAGCATCATATAGAAGAAAAGTGAGAAATATTCAGTGCTGATGTGATGTAGAATTTGTAGCTATAACCAGTGGTTTTGCTGGCAAATGTTTAAGAAATTGTTCTGTGGGGATGGGTGCATAACAAAATTTTAAGATTAGTTTTAACATTTATACTCTCTCTTTTTTAGGACTAGACAATCAAATAACAAATCAAACTCTCATTTGTAATATTTGCCAATTGTATATTGTGTTAACATGTAAATGTTCATGCTAGAATTATAATAATTGGGAACTAGATTTCGTTGCCTCCAGAACACCTGTGCCTGGGAAAGAGCTAAAAAAATCTTTACTGGGAGAGATCTTAAAAGTAAACTTGACCAATCCCCTCATTTTACAGATGAAGAAAGTGAGTCACAAAGAGATAATATGACAAGCCACAAGTTACATGAGTAGTGAATAGTAGAATACGGAATGGGGAAAATGGAGAGGAAGGGGGGATTCTGATCAGATGCAATCTATATTTCTGCTACACTGCTCTGTTTTCTAGCTTAGATTCAGCTGAGAACAATCTTGAAATTTGGATTTTGAATTTCATCCTTTAAGGAATAAATGCATTTTAAAGAAGTTTTCACAAAAATTCTGCATTGTAATCATCAGGTTGGCTTTCTAAGATCTTTATTATCTTCTCCCTTTTTCCTTTACATTCTTCTTAAAGCTTACTCCCCTCTGCTTTTATATGCTGTTTACCTACTTTTTCCTATTTATTGAGCTTTCTGCTGTTGAGCATGGACTAAGTGTCTCAGTGGGTACAACTTTTTTCCTCTTCCTTACAAAAACCATTTCATCTGCTGAATCTATGCTGTCACTCATATGAAAAATTTTCTTCTTCCTCATCTTCATTTTCTGTCTTTTCTAGTTCCCTTCAAGTTAAAGCTAAAATCCTAGCTTCACCAAAAAGCCTTTCCAGAACCTTAAATGCTAATTTGTCATTCTGAAACTATCCCTTATCTATATCTACATATATATGTATATATTTATGTACACATATATGTATGAATGTGAATATGAGAGGCTAAAGAGGCAACTCAGTGAATATGAGAGGCTAAGGAAGCTCAGTGATGTCAAAAAGACCTGAATTCAAATCCAACCTCAGACACATCCATGTCTACGTGACTCTGGGCATGTCTGTGTGCCTACATCCATTGGAGAAGGAAATAACAAACCCTTCTAGTTTCTTTGCCAAGAAAACCTCATGGACAGCATTGGCCTGCTATAGTCCACAGGGTGACAAAGAAACAGACGCAATTTAATAACTAAACAACAATTATATATGTGTGTATTTTACATATAGACACTATCATGAATACATGTATAGACATATATATCAATTTATATGTATATATGTTGTGTACATGTATATATGCAACACACCACATCATATCTACATATTATAATCTATATTTCACATTTTCACATAAATTGATAATTGTTTAAATACTGCATGTGCTTATATGAATATAATATATGTGATACATGTAAGGATGCTATTTGTGCAAGGGGATGGGACAAAAAGAGTCAGAGAAGGAGTGACTGACAGTTGGTGACAGTTGAGACCAGGGAGAATTCTGGGGAAGGCTCTGGAGGAAGGAGGAGGAGGAAAAGGATTCCCAAAGAGAACAACCCAGCTCAGAACCAGTCCTGAGGGCTCCCTGAGGAACTTTCTTTGGACATTGAAACCCTGATTCCCTGATAAAAAAACCCATCGCATCTAACAAGACTTCAATCATCGAGTCAGCTAAGTTTTTGGATCCCATTTTGGGAGCCATCTCTTGGGCTCCTTCTCCCATTACCCAACCTTGCTGAGAGACCCCCTTTCAGTCAAAACTTACAATTATAGAAAAGGATAGAAATAGAAACAGAAGGAGAAGGGGGGGAGAAGAATCTTGGGAATGGGCACCCCAAAGGTTCTCTCCTGAGTGACAGACTCCATAGGAATAGAGAAGAGGGAACCCCAGATCCCTCTGCCCTTCATCCCTTTCCCCAATCCCTGAATTGTAATTAATAAAAGTCATTCATTAGTCAGATAGCTTTTCAGAGTGCCTGAGAGATGACAAGTTGGAGGGAAATCACAGGTTGGTCTGATTGCCCCCATCTTGGAGCTAGACCACCCACTGTGAAGTTGACTGACCTTGGGGGAAGTTTGCGTGAACCTCGCCCTCATTCAGAATCAGATTGGGGTATTACATATCGCATCTTATAGGGAGGCCTCGCATCCGACTCCTGTGGCATGGCACGGCCATCCAGGTCACCCAATTTCAGAGTGACACCCCCTCGAAGTCTCCCGGTGTATATTTGGCTCTGTGGGGAGAGCCGGAGGAGAGAGTCATCACATAGACTCTTTATCTTCCCTTCTATCATAACATTGGTTTCTTGGCTCTCATTATTATTAGTTTTGTCGGAGGTTCTTTTTATTATTACATACATGTAGTATTAACCATATATTATACATAGTTATATAATGGGTTAAATATAACTAACGTGCACCATACATGTACATATTACACACATATATGTCAAAATATATGTATGTATTGTCATATTACCTAGTTTCACATGTTCATCATATATAGGTGTTTATATGCTTTACAAGCATAATTGAATACATATGTGTATGTATGTATGTATGTTTATAGGTTTTATTGTGTGTCCCATTAGTTTTTAAACTCTTTGAAAACGGGGCTATTTTGTGTATATATGCATTTAAGTTTGTTTCCTTTTTAACTTTCAACTTTTAGCCTAGTGATGAGCATTTAATGAGGCATTTTCTTGGCAAAAGGATAGATTAGGGGAGTACAAACTAATTCACCTGTCAAATCTATGAATAAGGGAAGCATTTACACCAAAACATGACATAAAGAACATTACAAGATATAAAACTGGCAACTTTGACTATATTAAGTTAAAAAATGTTTTACACCAACAAAATCAATGTAGCCAAGGATAAAAGGTAAGCAACAAATTGAGGGGAAAAAAATCTTCATACCAAGAGTCTCTGACAAAATCCTCATTTCTCAAATGTATAGAGAACTGAGACAAATTTTTAAGAATAAAAAAGCATTATCCATTTGAAAAATAGTCAAAGTATAGGAAGGAACAAAATTTTAAATTTAGGGAATTTTAAAATTGGGAAATTAAAACTACTTTTAGTCATATGAAAAAAATCCTCCAAATCACTGTTAGAGAAATGCAAATTAAAACAATTTGAATCTACCACCTCATATATATATATATATCAGTTTGGCTAATACCACAATAAAGGAAAATGGTAAAAATTGGAAGGGATGTGGAAAATTTGGGGCATTAATATACTGTTATTAGAGCTTTGAAATGTGAAAAATTTGAAACCATGCTCAAAGGTTCATCAAACTGTGCCTACCATTTACTATTTTTGTTATTTTGTTTTATTTGTTTTCCACATTACAGGTTGATACAATCTTCAATATAATCATTGTCTAACATTAGAGATCCATATTCCCTTCCTCCCTCTTTAGACTCCTCTTTCTCCAAGATAGCATATATTATGATATACTTATACATGTGTTATCATAGAATGCATATTTCCATGTTCATCATGTTGTGAAAAAAGAGGCATATTGCTTTTACAAAATAAAAGTTCATGGAGGAAATAGTGAAGAATGGCATGCTTCAATCTGCCTTCAGACTCCATCAGCTGCTTCTATAGCAGTGGATGGCATTTTTCATCAGGAGTCCCTTGGTGTAGTCCTGGATCCTTGCACTGCTGAAAATAGTCATCTTTCACAGTTAATCATCATACAGTACTATTGTTACTGTGTATAACATTTTCCTGGTTCTGTTCACTTCATTTTGCGTCACTTCACATAAGTCTTTCTGATATGGGGGTACAGGTTTCCCTCTAGACACCCAAAACTCCAGACATGTTCTAGGTCAAAGGAAACATGAGAAATTCCCTTTGAAGAGCATCCATATCCACTTTGGACTTTCCCCTAGATCTTTAGCAAACATAGATATGCACCTCCTGGTTGCACTCTGATTAGCATTGGTCATACTTAATCTAATCATCCTTTGAATTTCACAGAACATTCCTTATACCCCTAATTTCAATTACCTCATTCCTGATTTACGCCAATCCCCTTTTCTTATCCTGCAAATCCTGATGTCAAAGGGAGTATAAAATCTCCATATCTCATCTCCTTGGGGGAGGCAGCGTCTACCGTTGCACATTGTCTCCTGGCCATTTCAACATGACTTCTAAATTGATAAATTTCTCTTTTTATTTTGAAGCTAAGTTTTGGATTCTTGCATCCTTGCAAAGGTTAACCTGTCATGAACCTTGTTTTTTTACCATAAAGCTCTCCAACAATATTTCCAAGTTTTTTTTTTCTTTTTTTTTTTTTTTTTTTTTTTTTACCCTTGTGCTTTTTGGTGTATTGTCTCATAGGTGGAAGATTGGTAAGGGTGGGCAATGGGGGTCAAGTGACTTGCCCAGGGTCACACAGCTGGGAAGTGGCTGAGGCCAGGTTTGAACCTAGGACCTCCTGTCTCTAGGCCTGACTCTCACTCCACTGAGCTACCCAGCTGCCCCTTCCAAGTTTTTTTGTGATCATCTTGTTCATCATTTTTTATGGTGCAATATACTTCCCTTATAATCATGTATCACAACATATTCAGCCATTCGCCAAGTTATGGATATCCCTTCTACTTCCAGTTCTTTACCACACAAAAAGAGCTTCTATAAATATTTTTGTGCAGATATATTCTTTCTCTTATCTTTGTACTCTTTAGGCTATAGTATATAGTATAGACCCAATGTGGCATTATTAAAGTATATAGAGAAAATTATTATTGGAGATTGTATTGACATGAAATATCAAAAAAACTAAATAAATTTAAATGTACTATTATTATTATTAAAAACTAAAAATTTAAATAAATAAATTTTAACAAATGAATATATTGCTGAATGAGGAGTCAAGAAGGCATGTGTTCAAATTCAAATGAGATATTAACTATGGGAATCTGAGCAAATCAAAATCTCTGACAGCTTCAATTATTTTTCTGTACTCTGGGGATAACAACAGCATGTGAGTCCTAGGAATATTGAAAGGATTAACTAAGTTAATACATTTAAATTGCTTTTCAAACCTAAAAGTGCTAAAAATGCTAGTTATTATTATATTAATTGACTTGACTTGATAATTATGGTTGTTTATAAAGCTAATCAATTAAGGAACAGAATAGTATAAGGGGTAAAAAGGGGTTTTGGTTGGGTGAATATTAAAAGGTTTGGTCACCAGGGAATTGAATAATTATTAATCCCCAATTAAAGAATAACCTCCAGTCAGAATGACTTTTATGGAAGCTTATTTACAAATGAAAAGAGGAAGAGAAAATTGGCTCTTAGAAGTTCTTTCAATTTATCCAGGCCATTTCTTTCATCATGTCCTGCGTCTCCCTTCCAGTTTACATGTCAGATCACAACAGACATTTTTCTTAGGACTGCCTAGGGGGCAGTCAGTCAATTCTGACTGAGCCAGAGGGAGGATAGGACAGGATAAGTAATCTAATGCACTAAGTAATATGCTCCAGCCCACTAATTTAACCCAGGTAGATCTAATTAGTCCTCAGTTGGAGGAGACCCATCCTTGAGCCTAAGGCGGGAGGACTGGAGGGCCTGAGGGCCAAGGATGAATGAAGCAGAAGCTTCAGTCAGAGAATCTCTTTTGAAAGGGAAGTTCCTTCAGAGAAATCCAGGAGGATTTAGTCTTTACACTTATAATATGTAATTCCAAGAGAAAGATTAACAGCAGTCTCACTTAATCCAAGGTCTCAGCCAGTGGTCGGTGCTCCTCCAGGTCCTAGTCACCCAACACAAGAAGAAGCAAGCAAACAAGAGACAAAAAGGCCAAGCCCTGGATGTTCTTTCAATTTATCCAGGCCATTTCTTCCCTCACTTCCTGTGCCTCCTTTCCAGTTTACGTGTCCAATCACAAGAGATGCTTTTCTTAGGACTGTCTAGGCGTCAGTCAGTCAATTCTGATTTGTCATCCATTCTTGCACATGTGGGTCACAGACCTCCCTGTTTGAGAGTTAAGTGGATTGTTTACACTTTTGGTGATTAGATTTGAGAATGGGCAAGGTAGATTTAATCTCATTATCACAATAGATAGTTGAAACTTATGTAGTTATTTATAAAGCACACAGAATGCACAACCAAATTTAGCTTTTATAAGAATTAAATGAGGTAAACAACATTATTTTGATATTAAAAATTTATGAAAAAATAAGTAATCTTTCCCAAGTCAAAAGATAATAAATTTTTGCCTAGAATTCAGTTGCTCTAGAGGTGAGAAGTGGATCCAGATCTCTTGAACCCTGACAAACTTTCTATGTCACTACTCTGCTTCTACCTTGAAGCATAGAATAGAGGCCAGAAGAACAGAAAGGCTGCATATTTTAGGCATAAAGAAATAGCAATTTAGATGATTGACACCCACAGAAATAGAGACAAAGAGACAGATTCTAGAAGCATGATAAAGAAAAGGCAAAATGCAGGCTCTAATTGGATATAGAGAACAAAGGAGAGAGCAGTTTAAGATGTCACTAGTGTTTCAAACCTGGGTGATTGATAGAACATACATTCCTGTTGCATGTCAGGAGACAGAACAAGGCCAGTGATGTATGCAATATTTCTTTAATGTATTTTTAAGTTATTTACTTCAGTATATATCTTATCTCTCCTTTTAAATTATGTCCCTTATAATCAAAGGTTATAACTTATTTACCTTTTTACAGTACCTGTCCCCAAATAGTACATATTTGGGAAAATAGATGATACCTCAAAGAAAGATAATATAGAAAAAATTAAAAAATAGAAATGTTGCAAAATTAAACTTCAGAGAACTCACAGAGAGTGAAAAAAGGAAAGACTGTAAGAGACTGAGAAGCCTTTAGAATGACAGAAAGAAACCTAGGCGGTAGAATGCTACAGAAACAAAAGGAAGAGAGATTCAATCAAAAAGGAATTAGCATCAAATGCTCCTTGGAACTAATCCTCTGTGAAAAATAAAAGCTGAGAATAAGCAACATTTGAAGAATAGGAGTTCTTTTTCAAGTGTTCACTTTAAGTTTGGGAGTGAAGCTAGAAGTCAGATTATAGATAGTTAAGAAGTAATAAACTAGAAAAGAAATGTGAGTCTATGTTTTCATATCCAAGAAGTTTGGTTGTGAAAAAGGTAGGTTAAAAAGGAGTGTTTAGAACTGAAATAAAGTCAAATTAACATTACTTTCTTCATTACAACAATGACCTTTACAGGTCTTGAAGTTACATTTCATTATTACTGCTGCTTTGGGCTTCATAAATTGTCATAGCACAAACCCAAGGATAATGAGCATTGCATTAGTCATAGATGGACATATTGAAATCATCATAAAAGAATTTGTAAAATAATAGAAACACATGTGTCAGTCAACACGTTTTCCAAAGAATGAGGGGGCAGGTGAAGTCTATGAGGAAATGATGCAATGAAGACAATGGACAGCAAATATTCATCTGTTAGCTTGTGATTTCTCATTGATAATAGTTTATTATGCTTTATGCTAATGGCACCTGCATGTGCAGTTAGTATGAATCAGTAGAGTTTGAGGTAGTTCTGTAGCATATTGGGTAGACTGACTGCATGTAAAATAAATAAATACATATATATATAATATATATGAACATGGACAGGAATCTCATAGGATGAGTAGGTATGGATGGATCTCAATTTTCACCACTATAGAAATCATGTATATCAATGATATCACTCTGGCCCTGAATTAAGGAAGCACCATTTAAATTTTAAGTCTTTAGTGCAAAAATAGGCAGGGAGATAGAAAGGGTGATAAGAAATATTTTTGAAAATATGACTCAGCTATTATAGAATTATAGAATCTATAAAAATATCAGACATAAAAATCACGAATATTTACTTCAAGAAAATATATAACTACCCAGTAAAATTTGCTTCAACTTTCCTTATAGGAGAAAAATAAGACAAGAACAACAACAGAAATGAAAAAAAGATGAAGAATGACCATTTTCAGGTATATAATATCCAATGAATATGCAATGAATTGAGTCTAGAATTTAGAGGAAAATCTTCTGTATTGCCTTTGGAAAATTGTGTAGTATTTTTTTCTTTTAATGACCTCAAGCTTGTTTCTGAAATAAAGAACAAGCTTTTAACACCAATATTGTTCTAGTAATCAGGAATGACTATGAGTTAGTGAGTCAGACATACATTAAGCTCTTGCTATATACTAAGTCATTATGCTAAGGGTTAGGTATATGGAAAAAGTTTTTTTAATGACCCTACCTTTAGGAAGTTTACATTCAAATGAAGGAGAGTGATATAAATAAAGAACTCTGAATAAGACATTCAGAATAAATAGTAGATAATTTCAGTGGAGAATGTCTATGCAACTTGGGTATTTGGAAGGGCCTACTGCAAAAGTTGGAATTTGCGTTAACTTTCAATGGAAGAAAAGGAAATGATTTAACTGAGGGTAAAGGGACAAACATATCAGGTGTTTGGGACATCGAGTGCAAATGTGATACAAATGGAGGTGAAATTTTGTGTTATGGGAACTTCAAGTAGGCCAGCATTGCTGGAACATAATTTGCATTGAAGGGGTTAAAATAGAAAAGTACTGGAAAGGTAGGAAATGGTCAGGTTATGAACAGCTTTAAATGCCAAAGAGAAGAGTGTATATTTGATTCTGAAGGTAAGAGAGAATCACTATAGGGTTTGTTTGTGTTTTGTGTCTGGAGAAGTAGAAGTGGTTGTTAGATAATCTGTAAAGCTTGTCTGTTAGAGGAATTACCTTGGTGGTTCAGTAGAAGATGAATTGGTCTGGGGTAAGATTTGAGGCTAGAAGATGAGTATTATACATTTTTAAATGCCATTTTATTTTTGTTATCATTATTTTGTATGGGGAAGATCAGGGATATGTTTTCTAGTTAGGAGTTTATTGAGCTGACTGAAACCTGTCCCATGGGATGTAAAATTAAGTCTTGAAACATTCTTTAGATAACAACTCAGGGGTAAAATCCCAACTGACCCCAACTCCTTGGTTATCTTGGTGCCATGCAAATTTTTGCCCTCAATCAACCATTGTGTACCTTTCTAAATGTAGTTTAATATGTTAACTTGTAGTCTATTTAACTGTATATGTTTCCTTAGGGAATGTATAAGATTCAAACTCTTCTCAACTAAGTTTTTAAATGAAAATAGAAGTAACAAACCACTTTCAGAACCTGAAAGAATGTACCAGACTGTGATATGTAAATAAATTATGTCTCTATCTCTCTAACATACTTTCATCTCTGAGTGACCTTGTTAGAATTTTATTTATTTTACAAGGATTATTTTTCTCCCTTCTGAACTTTGTAACATCCATGTTTCTGAGAGGGGTTCAAGCTGCATCACAGAATTCTAGAGTGCCCCCCAGAACTCCAAGGGAGGGGGCAGTTAAGGGCAGTTGGAGACCTGGTATAAAAGCCAGGTCACCCCTCTTGCAAGGGTCTTGACTCTTGACTCTTGGCTCTTGGCACATACACACTGTGTACCTTCAGGGACTGAAGCATTTAGTCTCTGACAGCCAGAGGCTGCTTTACTTTGATAGCTATCCTCAAGATAGACCTTCAAGTAAGATCACTGTCTACCTTTAGTTTAGCTGTTTAGGTTTTAGAAAGAAGATTATTTAGGGGCTTAGATAAGAGATCAGCCATTCAATATACATCTCCCCCTGGGGGGAATGTGTTGCTAGCCGGAATCTAGCAGTTTCAGTTAATTTACTTTCCCTCCTCTTTCCTCAAACCCTGTTCTCTTCTCTCTGTTCCCTGTAATCATTAAATTCATTTGTTCTGTGAAGATAGAGCTTGTATCCAGTTAACTTGGGGGTTATACTTACCACCTTCCTTTCACCAAGCCAAGTATTATATCCAAGCTGGAGCTGGAGCTGTCTCTGTCCTAAAGCCTGTGGTCTGATCTGTAGAAGACCTTAACCTCATACACTCCTATCCTGTGGGAGAATAATTTATACAAAAGTTATTATCTCAAGGGGTTTAGTTTCTATCCATTTACCATCTTGTCCCAGAATTTACCAAGCTTGATAAGCCATCTTAGCCAGCACAGAAGATGTTCTGTTAACTGTTTCCAACTGCTTTCAGTGTGGCGGAGGTGTAGAAGTACTCCACAGGCTCCTGCCCCTCCCATCCAGTCAAGTTTGCCTGCTTCTCCTCTGATCTGGGACAGGGAGAAACCATTGTTATTCTGACCTGAATCCTACAACTGCCAATCTGACCCTAATCCTACAACTTGTGCTTAAGCATAATAATATCTAAGCTTTTATCAAGATAATTTCTGTGTTTCATAAATCTACTTCAGCAGAAGTTACCACATGAAATAAAAAAGGAGGCATTTCTCCCATAACACCAATAAGCAAGATATTGGAAGAGTCAAGATAAGAAGTGCTAAACTCGTGAACAAAGTTGTGCCAATATGACTGGAGAAATGGAAATAAATGCTATATATTAGAATAATAGACTCCAGTAATTTAAAAAAACAGAAGATTCATGCATGGTGAGGATGTGTAGATTATAGAATGATAGAAATTATTTTTTAAAAGGACAATGAAGGATGTGTTAAGAGTCATGTCAAGCTGTTGGAAAAAAAAAGAGAGAATCAGCTATAGACAAGAGCAGGTTATAATCAACGGATAGTTTTAAGCTCCCAGAAGAAAACCTCTAGTCTGTATACTATAGAGCCCTCTGCAAAAATTAGAAGTGGTGGAAAGAAAAGTTTTCAGTTTTAGAGAACATGTGTTAGAATTCTGTAACAACTATTGATGTACTATGTGATTTTGAGAAATCTTCTTAAATGAAGATAATTGAATAGAAGGTATCATAGATCTCTTTTAGTTATTTTAACAGTCATCTCTGGAGACATTCATGTGTTTCACCTTCATGGTTTGGGCTATTTTCAGGCTGGCCATCAGTAATTAGATGATAATTTTTAGACAGAGCTGGGACTGAGATTATCTTAATTTTTTTTTGGTAAAGATATTTTATTTTACCAATTACATATTTTAATTATTAATGTATTATTTATTTATACATTTAAATTAATGTAATAATTTTCCACATACATTTTCTGATTTTATATGATCCAAACTTCCTTTCTTCCTCCTTTATCTCTGTGAGTTTTAAAATTAATATCCAATATTCTAAGTATTATATTTAAGAAGATTAATTAATAATAACCAACATAAAAACAAGAGTAAAAAGCCACCTTTCTCAGCCCACATGCAGGAAAAAAAGAAAGAGAGGGTGCAGCTTATAGCAAACTTGTAAACAACACATGAAAAAAGCAAAGGTAAGGATGCAGGGAAAGGGAAGCTGGGAGATGAAAGGAATTCTGGGGAATGTAGTTTAAAAGTAAAAAAAAATATCTAATTAATACATCTCCCCTCATCAGAAATGGTAAGCAATTTTATCTTGTTATGTATGTATTATCATGCAAAACATTTTTCCATATTATTCATTTTATATGAAAATATTTACATTAACCCCCCCAACAAAACCTCAAATAATCTAAAGTGAAAAATTGCATACTTCAATCCTTATTCTGACTCCTATATGGTAGATAGCATTCTTTGTTATAAGTACCTCAAAATTGTGCTGGATCATTATATTACTGAAGGCAGCTAAGTCTTTCACAGTTGATTGTTCCACAACATTAACATACTAATATACATTGTTTTCTGGGTTCTGCTTGCGTCACTCTGCATCAGTTCATGTAAGTCTTTCCCATTCTTTCTGAAGTCATCCTATCCATATTTTTTAGAGCATAATAATATCAACTATATGACACAGTTTGTTCAGTAATCTCTAATTGCTGAACATATCTTTAGTTTCTAATTTTTTGATGCCACCAAAAGAGCTACTATAAGTATTTTTGAATATGTCGTTCCATTTTGTTCTCTTTGGGATTTAGCTCTAGTAGTGTTATTTCTGGATCAAAGAGTATGCACTTTTGATAGCCCTTTGGGCATGGCTCAAAGTAATCTTCAAAATGGTTGTTTAAGTTCATAGCTTGAAAAACAATGTCCCAATTTTCCCACACCCCCTTCAACATTTATTTCCTTTTTGTCATAATAGCCAGTGTAAAATTGAAAAGACCTTGTACCCCTTTTAAAAACTACATTACCCAAACTCCCCTTCACCATACTCATAATTCCTTTAGCCTTTTCCTATTGGTTGTGGGTTAAAACTACATTACCCAAATTCCCTTTCACCATACCCATAATTCCTTAAGCCCTTTCCTATTGGTTGTGGGTTTTGCAGGCTGTTTTTGATATGGTTGTTGTGGGCATGGTGATGGGGCTGTTTGGAGAGAAAGAAGTGTGGTAAGGTTGAGTTGAGACTCTTTCCCTGCACTTTAAATAAAATCCTTATAAATATCATACTTTGGAGGCATTGAATATTAAATTTAAAACTTACAGTTGGCAACCACGAAGGGATTTTCAGACTCCCTGTGAAAATAGTTCCCAGCTGAGCCTACCTCCCATTCTCCCCCAGCAGTGGAACTTTCTACTTTTTTTTTAAACCTTTGCTGAAGCAGCTGCCTCCCATTTCCCCCCCCCCCAATCCGTGCATTTTCCCTCCCAGGAGTCTTTCACATGCCTTCCTCACCCGCTCCACACTTGTGCTGGTTCCTCAGACTGCTGCAGCTTCCAAGCACTTTTCCCACCCTTTGACTGCCTGGCCAGGCAGGGTTTCAAAACCTAAGGCTGCTTTCAGCCCCAAGCTGCAACCAGCCCCAGTCTTAAGCTGCTTTATTTACTATTGCAGTTTCCTGCCACTACAGACCTTTTTGAGACTGTCCAGCTGACCTGCCTGCTACTCCTGTGACTGGTAAGCTTTAAAGCACCCCCAGCCCCTAGCCCCTGCTCGAGAAAGATCCTTTTAACCTTGCAGAAACCCCTAACCTCTGCTGGGTTTTTGGCCTTGGTGTGTGGAAGTCCTGACCTCTTTTCATCCACCCCAGCCTTCTTTCTAGCTTCCCTGCCCAACTGGGGTTTTAAAAAAAAAAAAGCAAGGTAATTGCTTCAACCCCCAGTTTCTGACAGTGAAGGCTTTAGAGCAAATCTGCCCTGTTTTGTAGCCATATCCTCCATTTTGGTTTCTGGCAAACACAGTCACACCACTTGCTTGCCACTCCTACCCTTCTCTGTTTTAGTGTGACCACTTGGCCACCAGAGGTCAATAGAGAGCAAAAAAAATATTTTTTTTTCCTTTTCTCTGTTTCTCCCCCCTTCTTCCTGCTGAGCAACAACGCCAAATAAATATATAAATAAATAAAGGCATTACAATTTTTTTAATTAAAAAATAATTAAATTAATATTAAATTTTTTTAAATTCAATATAATTATAAACTATATACTATAAAATTATAATATTTAATATAAATGAATACATTATAATAATTTTTTCAAGCAAAACCATTTAATAAAAATAATAATAATATACAATACTCTTTAGTTTACCCCTACCCACAAATTAAATAAATAATAAATCAATATATACATTAAAAACTTATTTTGTTTTCCACTTCCCTTTAATCTGCCTTTTTTTTATCACAATGTACAGCAGTAAAAATGCTACTCTACAAGAAACCCTTGCAATTTTTGCCCAATTAGGAACTTACAGAGTTCTTGATTACTTCCTTGTTTCTATGTGCCTTGTAGTTTTCTTTTTTCTCTGGGTTGGATGGTCACAAATAACGAGAATGCGACCCAACATACAAGTTCAATTGAACCAGATAGTGTATCACTTACAAGCTAAAACAATAGAAGAGGATTCTCCCCAAAACAGGCCTGATTTTTGCAAACCTGTTTTCTCTAACATAGGAATACCCAGTCCCTCTACTATATCTCAGGTGCAGAAACTCTTCTCTTGCACTCTAAACCAATTTGCTCATGCTCTGCAACTCCTGGCTAACATGGCCTACCCACAGTCAGTAAATGATTCCTGTGCAGGCCTTTTTCCCTTAAGGGAAGTGTCCACAATAGCACTGATGGGGATGTAGTCACATTGAAATAATATAAGCCTTTCATGAACCAGGATATATAAGATTTCAAAGAAAATTGCCCGTCTTTCACCGAAGAACCTTTAACAGCAATAAAAACATTTGATGATATTTTCTATGATTATGATCCCACATATAAAGATGTGGAAAAATTGCTCTGGACTTTCCTAATAGAATGGGAGAGGACTAAAATTATCTCCCATGCTAACAAACCCTGAGGATGCAATGCAGTACGCTGGCCATCTGAAGATCCTAACTGGTAGTATAATGACCACAAAGACTACTCAGACTTACATCTTGCTAGGGGTGCCCTTCTAAGGGCAATGGGAGCATGTGCTGAGAAACCTCAGGCCCCCAAATTTAAAAGCATTACACAATCTGATGATGAAACACCCCCCCCAATTCATGGACAGGCTCATTGAAATGGGAAATAGATGCATGGAACTTGACCTTTCTGTTGAAAAGGATGTAAGGCTAATAAAGGACAACTTGTCCATAACTCGCGTAAAGAGATTACAGATCATTTTAAAACACATTGCCCTACATGGCCTGAAATGGACCTTGATGAGATAAGGAGAATTGCTGTTTATGTCTTTCACAACCATAAAGAGAAATAGGAACAGAGTAATAGTTTATTGGACATATTTAAAAAAGAATATGGACATGTTTAATAAGCGACTAGACTCTTTAAATGACTCTGTTGTAAGTGATAGAGTTGAAAAACGACTAAAAGAGTCTGCTACTAAACCAATGGCAATTGCCCCTCTCCAAGAATCTAACTTTCAGCCCCTTATATGTCATTTCTGTGGAAGAAGGAGTCATGTAATGATGAACTGTAGGACTTGGAATCAAGCATCTAGAAATAATAACTTCAGAAATTACAACTTTAGAAATAATTATAATTATAGAAATAATAACAATTATAGAAATAATGATTATAGAAATTATAGAAATAATAATGATTATGGAAACAATGATTACAGGGATTGTGACTTTAGGACTAGTAACAGATCTAGATATATGAATCAGACAATTGATAACTCATACCAAATGATTCCAGAGTAGTATATATTGAGTGGAGCCTGGCCCCGAACCACCCAGGGTGCTACTGCCCCTCAAGGAGGAGCCCAAGGGCCTACCCAAAGATGATGAAGGTGTACGGGGGAGGGGGAGGTATGAGGCACAGGGATCAAAGGATACAACCTTTGATTTTCCAGAACCTGATGCCTTACTGCCCTTGTCTCCAACCACTACTGCCCCATACTGACAAGCCTTATGTAACATTAAAGGCTGGTAACGCCTATTATGACTGTCTTGTGGACACTGGAGCTTCCAGATATGCATTGAAGAGTACACCAGACCCATATTGCAATTCCATAGGATCAATAAGTGTAGTGGGGGTATCAGGAAAACCCCAAATGGTTCCAAATCTCTCCCCTAGAACAGTAGCTGTAGGGCCCCTAAATGTGAAGCATTCTTTCCTATTGATGCCCAGCTCCCCTATAAACTTGCTGGGAGAGATCTTTTATGCAAGCTTAGAGCCACAATAAATTGCTCTCCATATGGCTCTATGTCACTGGAATTGCCTGAGGAATCCTTAAATTTGCTCCCTGTGCTCCTTTCAGATAGTCATGAGATACAAGGGTCTCCCACTTTTGAAATCCCAACAGATATACCTGAGTCTCTTTGGGCCACGTCACCTTCTGATGTTGGCATACTTAAATCAGCTGTCCCTGTCCAAATTAAAACAAAATCTAGCCTACCTCCTTCCATTCCTCATTATCCTCTCTCCAAGGAGGCAATAGAGGGCATTACCCCAGTGATAAATTCACTAATTGACCAAGGCATCATAATTCCCTGTAAATCTGAATACAATACCCCAATCCTGCCTGTTAAAAAGCCAAAATTGGGGCCTGAAGGCAAGCATCTCTATCGATTTGTCCAGGATTTGAGGGTAGTGAACAATCGTGTTATAAAGAGACACCCTGTAGTTTCCAATATAAATACTATCATTTCTTCTATACCTAGCACAGCTACATACTTTACAGTAATAGACTTGTGCTCAGCCTTCTTTTCCATACTTATACATGAGAATACAGACATATCTTTTATTTCACCTGGAAAAGTTCTCAATGGACTTGGGCATGTTTGCCCCAAGGGAAGGTCAAAAGCCCGACCCTTTTTGCACAGATTTTGAGCCAAGACACAGGTAATATATCATTTAAAAACAACAAGTTAATTAAATATGTAGATGATTTACTCTGGGCCTCACCAGATGCTACAACATGTCAAGAAGATTTTAAACATCTTTTAGAATTACAAAAAAACAGGCCACAAAATCTAAAAAGAAAAGGTTCAGTGGTGTCTCCCAAAAGTGCAATATTTAGGCTTTATTTTAACTGCTGGGTCCTGTTTATTTTCTCCACAACATATTGAAAGTATCCAAAACTTAAATGATCCTACCACTAAAACACAATTGAGGGCAATACTTGGAGAGACAGGATTTTGTTGGCAGTGGATCCCTTGCTATGGGGAAATCACTAAGTCCCTTGTAGCACTCACAAAAAACACAGACCCTGAACCACTTAAATTGGAAAGGGAACACCAAACAGCTCTTTCAAATTTAAAACGTGCTATCCTGTCTGCCCCTGCTCTTGGTATCCCAAATTATGACCAACCATTTACTTTATATGTCCATGAAAGGAAAGGAGTAGCTTCAGGTGTTCTAACTCAACTGTTGGGACCTGATCAATGCCCAGTAGCCTATTATTCAGCCCAGCTGGACCCAGTAGCTGCAGGAGTACCACCATGCCTTAGAGGAGTAGCTGCCACAGCTTTATTAGTGACGAAATCTGCTGATTTGGTACTAGGATGCCCTCTGACCATAATGTGCCCTCACAAGGTAGAGACATTGTTATTAAGACATAGAACTAAGGGATTTGCTGATCAAAGGATTATGAGATATGAGATAACCCTATTGAATAATGAACATATCACATTAAAATGCTGTGGAACTCTTAATCCTGCAACCTTGCTCCCTGATCTGCCAATTTTTGGAGAACCTTTACATGGACATCTTTGGTGTCCACTGTTGATAAACCTCGTAGTGATTTACTGGACACCCCTTTGGATAATCATGATTTAATATTATTTAAAGATGGTTCTTCTTTTATGAGAGAGGTTGTGTGCTATACAGGAGCTGCAGTAGTTACAGAATTGGATACTCTATGGTCAGCTTCTTTACCCTCACATGTGTATGCGAAAGGTGCAGAACTCAGCTTTAAAACATGCTTGTATCATTGCACAGGACAAAAGGGTCAAAATTTACACAGACTCCCGTTACACCTTTGGCATATGCTGTCGGCATGTTATGGCTTCGAAGGGGATTATTAACATCAACTAGAAAGTGTATTGCCAATGCAGACCTTATCACTGAACTTCTTTCTACCATCCAGCTCCCTGAAACCATAGCTGTTGTTCACTGCTCTGCACACACAGGTGGCACTGACCCTGTCTCCAGGGGAAATGATCACGCAGATGCTGTAGCAAAACTAGCAGCCTTAGAAGGACATGAGTTAATTATGCTACTAACAATTACTGATCATTTGGATCTATCCCTTCCCTATAATGACAAGGAAGTCAGAAAATGGAAGCAGAGATTTAAAGCAAAACAGATAAATGGAGTATGGGTGTCATCTGAAGGCAAGCCCATGCTCCCTAGGGCTTTCTATAACCAAATTTGTCATTCTATCCATAAACATGGTCATTTTGGCACCCAAGGCATTGTAGACTCTGTTAGAAGAGTATGGATAGCACCTGGAATAACTACAATTGCCTCCAAAATATGTACAACTTGTCCCACCTGCCAGGCCTTTAATCAGCACACTTTTTGAGAAAAAGCTTTTTGATGGACGTCCTCTCGCTTACACACCATTTGAGCATTTGCAAATTGATTTTTTCTCTATGCCAAAATCTGGACACTATAAATTTTGTCTGGTCATAGTCGATCAACTGACCAGGTGGCCTGAAGCATTTCCTACTGCTCAAGCCACAGAGGCTTTTGTTGCCAAAATCCTTTTGAAAGAGATTATTCCTCATTTTGGCCTGACATCACGTATTGATTCTGATAGAGGAACTCACTTTACTGACTCAGTCTTATCACAAATTTATTTATGTTTTGGGATAACTCCTAAATTTCATACACCATATCATCCCCAGAGCTCCAGCCAAGTTGAAAGGGTAAATAAAGAACTTAAAACTATGATTGGCAAATTATACATGGAAACTCATTTGAAATGGCCTGAAATTCTACCTCTGGCCTTATTTTATCTCACAAGCAGACCCAGAGGTGATTTACACATCTCACGATTTGAGATGCTATTTGGACATCCACCTATTTAGGCACAACTATTCAACCCTGCCTATACTTCATTGTTAGGAGGGGATACAACCGTTGCCACTTATATCAGATAATTACAAACAAAACTGCAAGAACTCCACGATTCTGGAGCTGCTGTTCCAGCAGGCCCCTTAGACTTTTTGCTTCATGATTTGAACCCAGGTGATAGTGTCTACATAAAGAATTTTAAACATACAGGATAAACTGAACCTGCTTATGATGGACCATTCCAGGTCCTATTAACTATACCATCAGCCATTAAAATTGGGGAGAGGGACTCATGGATTCATTGCAGACATATAAAACGAGTACCCTTTATTGATAATGAATAATTCTCTGTACTAAGTACTATTATCTGCACATATTATATTTGACTATTGATTTTATTTGACTATTGTGATGAGAATGCTCTATTGCTGGATTTTGCACTATTTTGTTGCACTTTATATGTTTGATTCTTGTACTTGAATGATACATATACTACCTCACAACAAAATATCTGTACTAGTGACCTATATTGACCTGATGTGCCTTTCAAAACATTTTATGCCTTTTGTCATTCCTTTTGTACTTTCTTGGATGTATTATTGCTTTATAGGTTTCATTTGCACCCACATCACTTTGTCTACCTCATTTGCACTCACACTGTGGATCATGGCAAGTTAAGGAGGGAATGAATCTTATTTTTTGAAAATTAACCTCTATTCTTTACCTCTGTGATTGTGTAAAAAACTATACTTTTTTGTTGGTTTTTCTTCCTACATGTGCAATACAGTATTTGATTTTTTTCTCTTCTCTCATTTTTTACATTTGGAGCACGTCACCAGCATTAAATTGATTCTTGACTATTTTGATTTTTGCAATAAGAATAAGCTAAGATGTTCATTTGCCTAGCATATAAATTTATACCCTAAAAGCTTTGGACTATAGAAACCTGCCACTAGTTATTTAACTATTATGACACTTTTGCTAGATGACTATGTCTAATCCAAGGAAAATCGGACCACAAAGGAGCACAGAGTTTTTGACCTGAGAAGTGCAAATAAGCACATAAAGTAAAGAGACCAAATTAATGCTACAGGGATTGATGACATTCTATGCAAAGGCTTGATCCTCTGTGAGACTCAAGGTTGCAACACTTAGCATATGTTAAGACTTAGGACTTCCTTGTACCACACTCAATATCAAGTACTCGACATAGAATTGTTCTGGCTCCATTATCTCTGAAAGTGAAGAAAGGTATTAAGCTGGGAAATGCTATTTCCCATTTGTCTCGAGAGCTAGTCTCCTTTTTCCATTTCTTTTATGATGTGACAACTTACTATAGTCCAGGCTGCTAAATTGGGTTAGTGAATGATTGTTGTTGCAAAGCTTATGGGACATGGATTGCTACAGGAACCTGCTTTGATTTGTGATTATTTTTTCCTTTTTCTTGTTCCTAGAATTTTTTCCTTTCACATTTTTTTTATTAAAAATATCCTGTATTTTCCTCAGAGGTTATTTTTTTCTTTCTCTTTCCTTTTTCCCTTTTTGTTTTCCTTTGGACTTTTTGATGTTTTGAGAATTGATTCATATACCGTATGCCTTCCTGTATACATGTATTCCTGTGTGATTCCCATGTGTATCCCTGTATTTTCCTCAGGGTGGAAATGTAAAGTTGTTTTCCTCTAAGTGACTATGTTATTTCTGTAAATATGGACTTGAATTTGACCCTAATTTAGAACAGAAGACTACCTCCAAGAATCCAGAAGATGCCATGAAGATGGGTGCAGAGACCATACACTGCACCAAAAGATCCAGAGTGAATTTCGAGACATAGCGAATTTGAACTTTGGGGGGTTGAATGTATTTATTTTGAATGGACACTTTATGCCAGAAAAAAGCCCCCTAAATGGCTTATTGTCAATGCACCAAACATCGGTTTTGTTCTTTCTCCCTTTTATTTCCCTTTTATCTCTGAATGATTGTAAACTTTGATTATGTTTTCTTGATCCGTTGGGGAGACTTGTCTCCCAAAGGATCACAGGGGGAATGAAAAGTTGAAAAAACCTTGTACCTCTTCTAAAAACTACATTACCCAAACTCTATTTCACCATGACCATAATTCCTTAAGCTCTTTCCTATTGTTTGTGCATTTCATGGGCTATTTTTGATATGGTTGTTGTGGGCATGGTGATGGGGCTGTTTGGAGAGGAGGCGGTGTGCTAAGGTTGAGTTGAGACTCTTTCCCTGCACTTTAAATAAAATCCTTATAAATATATAAATATAATACTTTGGAGGCTTTGAATATTAAATTTAAAACTTACACCAGCTTTTCCTTAATATAAGGTCCTGGCATGGGTCTAAGGATGATACAGTATGTGTTTAGTACCTTCTCTTACACTGTTGCATAACCTCTTACTGAGTTTTAGAGTGCTTTAAATGGGACTGACCTAGTACCTGATTTTTAATAGACACCCCTAATTTGTCTCCAAATGGCAAGTTGAGGTGTGACTTTTTAAAAAATTTCCTCATCATGATTAAGTGTAGTACATTTTCTAAATTGGTTTGGAGAAGTTTTGAAATATAGCTCTTCTCATTACCCCTTACAGCTCTTGAACATTTATGCTTTTATTTCATTGAGGAAATGGAGGCAAACATGGTCAAGTGACTTGTCCAGGGTCATATAGTTAGTAATTGTCTGAGATTGGATTTGAACTCAGGAAGATGTCTTCCTGATTTCAGTGCTGATAACCCATTCAACATGCCACCTGGCTGTCCAGAGGAAGTCACTTTTTTTTCAGTTGATGCCTAATAAATTTTGCCTCTCTTATCTTTACCCTATGTGTGTCTACCTTCCTCATGTGTGTTGCTTGTAGACAACATATGATAGGAGTTTGGGTTTTAATCCATTCTGCTATCTGCTTCCATTTTATGGGTGAGTTCATCCCATTCATATTCAGAGTTATGATTACTGCCTGTGTATTCCCCATCATTTTGACATCCTCTTTTAATCCTGCCCTTTCTTCTTTCACTATTTCCTTCAGTACCATTGTTTTGCTTTTAATAAGTCCCTCTTTTCCTCACCCTTATTTTACTTTTCTTCCTACCCCTTCCTTGTTATTCCCCACCTACTTCTCTTTAGGATCTTTTGTTCCCCCTCCCACCAACTTTTATCTCCCTTTTAGAACTCCCTTCCCAACATCCACCCCCTTCCTTATTCTATTTGTAATTCTCTACAGGGTAAGATAGAATTTTATACCCCAGTGGATCTTACTGTTCTTCCTTTTCAGAACTGATTTCACTGAGAGTAAAGTTTAATTATTATCTGTCACTGCAGTCTTCTTTCCCTTCTTATAAAAGTATCTACCCACCAACCCAATGTGCCTCTTTATTTGGTATCCTTTACCCTGTTTTCCTCTTTCTTTGAGTTTCTCTTATTATAATCTTTTCCCCCTCTAAAATTTTTTATGTAACATCCTAAAGAGCTTATTACCACAGTCTCTGCCTATGAATATTCCTTCTCTCTATTATGATAATGAAAACAATTTGGAAGAGCTATAGATATCATTTTTTCCATATAGAAATATAATCTATTTGACATTATTGAAGTTCTTATTATTTTTCTCTTTCTTATTTACTTTTCTATAATTCTCTAGAATTTTCTATTTGGACATCAAATTTTCCATTTAGTTCTTATATTTTCTATAGGAATGCTTGGAAATTTTCTATTTTATTAAATTCCTAAACTTTCCTCTGAAAGTATATAGTCAGTTTTGATGGGTAAGTAATTCTTGGTTGTAGACCCAGTTCTCTTGCGTTCCTGAATGTCATATTTCAAGCTTTGTGGTACTTTAGTGTGGAAGCTGCCAGATCCTATCTAATCTTGACTAGTGCTTCTTGATATGTGAATTGTTTCTTTCTGGCCATTTGCAGTATTTTTTCCTTACTGTGAAAGCTCTTGAATTTGACTATAACATTCTTGGGAGTTGTCCTATATGGATTTAATGTAGGGGTGATTTGTGAATTCTGTCAATGCTGATTTTGCTTTCTTCTTCAATAATATCAGGACAGTTTTCTTGGATAATTTCTTGTAATATGACATCAAGGTTTTTTTTTTTATATCAGGCTTTCAAGGTAGTCCAATAATTCTCAAATTATCTCTACTGGATATGTTTTCCATGTCAGTTGTCTTTTCAATTAGATATTTCATGTGTCCTTCTATCTTTTATATTCTTTTGATTTTTGTTTCTTATTTCTTGCTCTCTCATGAGATCATTAGATTCTACTTGCCAAGTTTTAGTCTTTAAAGACTGATTTTCAGCTATGATGTTTTGATTTTCCCTTTTAGTTTGGTGCATCTTGCTTTCATGACTTCTAATAGGTTAATTCTGGTCTGTGATTTTATTATTTCTTCATTTGATTTCTGTGTCTTTTTTTTCCTTTGGGGTAATTTCATCTTTTAAGCTATTATTTTCTTTTTGTATTACTTTCATTTCTTCTGCTTTTCTCTCCATTTTTTTCTATCTTTCTTACTTGGTTCTTGAACTCCTTTTTGAGTTCTTCCAGAGCTTTTGACCAATTTCAATTTTGGGGGGGGGTATGTATGTGTTTGTTTTTCACTGTCTTCCATTGCTTCTGCATTTTCTCTTTTTCCCCAATAGAAATTTTCCAATTTCCAAAATTCCAATCAGTGTTTTATTTTTGCTGTTGTTTATTCCTTTTCTCACTGGAAGATTTCGATTCCTATATGTTGTTGGTCATGGTTGCTATCATGGTTTCTGTCTCAGAGAGCTATTCCTTAGGATTATCTTCTCTTCCCTTTCATTGTCCTGAATGAATTCAAGTAGATCTGTGACTTTTTTATGTAGAGTACTTCAGAATGTTTTGCCCTAAGGCTGTCTTCCTCAGCTGCTACTGGTGTTGCTGCTGCTACTGCTATTGCTGCTGCTGCTGCTGTTGTTGCTGCTGCCTCAGCAGTTGGTCCTGCTGCTATTGATGCTGCTTCCTGCTGCTGCTGCTACTGCTACAGTTCTGAGCCTCATCTCCTATGGCTAATATTTTCAAGGGTGGTTCTGTAGCATAGCAGGTTGTATCACATTTTAACCTATGGCTAGCTTCCTTAGCTGCTGCCATCTCTGCTGATGCCATGTGGGAGCAAGCTTCCTGCTGTTCTGAGTCTCACTACCCAGGTCTGGCACAGCCCTCAGGAAGCATTTGTGGTACTTTCAGCCAGTACTCAAGAATTTGAAGATTTCTTTATATAGTGGGTGAAAAGGGGTTTTATGGGTTTAATATATTAAAAGATGGTCACCAGATGATTGAACTATTATCAATCCTCAATTAAGAATAAAATCAAGTCAAAATTGACTTTTGTGGTTATTTATTTACAGTTGGGAGATTGAAGATAGGGAAATTCAGAGAGAGAGAAACCTCAGGCCTGGACCAGAGGCCCAGACCAGATAAGAAGTTAGAGGCCCTGGCAAAGGGGCACAGAGGTTAATTAAACAAGGCTTCTACCCACAAGGCCTTTTATAATTAGAGAGGCAAGAGAGGCCTCCCTGAGGGTAGAGCCTCCTGAAACGCCAGGGGAAGAAAAAGAGAGTCAGCTTAACTTACCCAAATGACAATTCAAAGGAAAGCAGTCAGAGGTCCCACCAGACATCCTTCTACACCAAGTTCAAAACGCCAACTGCCTCCACAGGAAGTTACCATTATATTTAAAAGATAGCATTTTTTGTTACTTCCTGCATCCACCTCCAATTTGCATGTCCAATCACAATAGATGATTCTCATAGTGCTGCCTAGGAGGCAGTCAGTTGATTCTGATTGTCACCCACTCTAGCTCAAGTGGGTTACAGACCTCCCAGAATTAGAGGTGTTCTCACCTTTGGTGATTAAATTTAAAGATGGGCAGTGTAGATTTAATCTAATTATCACACAATATCACACAACCTTGGTTCCCACTGGTTTGGTGAGTGGGAGGAAGGGTTGTCCCTTATGCAGTTTTATCCCCTTATTGTGTGGGATCTCCTTTCTCTACCTACCTTTCATGCTGCCAATGGAAGAGCCCTTTTACTCATCCTGTTTTGACTTCTATCATTTTGAGATGCTTTTAAATGATGGATTTGGAAGAAATTTCTGAAAGACTCCCAGTTTTTCTTGTTACTAAGCATTCGTTGTGGCTTTGCCGCCATTTTACATATTCTGTATAATGTTATTATTTGTTTCCCTTTCCTGTCATGTCCTCACCTGTATTCTCCTGTCCTGTCCTGTGCTGTGCTGTCCTGTGCTGTCCTATCCTATCTTGTCCTGTCTTGTATTCTCCTGTCCTATCCAGCCCAGTTCCATCCTGTCCTTTCCTTTCCTCCCTTCCATCTTTCCTTCTATCTTAACTTTCTTTGCATCCTCCCTCTTGTCATAATGTTTAGAACATATTAAGATATTAATATACACTTGTTGATTGATGTCTTTCTTTAAATATTTCATATTTTCTATATTAATAGTTTTCAACTTTCTCCTTCATTGTCTCCCCATTATTACTCATTCCTTGTCTTTTTAACTTTTAATTCCTTCTTTGTCTTATTCATCTTTTTCATTCTATAAAAAAACAAACAAAAAATCAATAAGAAGTAGCAGGGATATCAACATCAATAATTACAAAAATAATCATTATGATTCCAGAAACATACTATCCTATTCAATAAACTCTGAGAATAATCTCCGAAAGAAATTGGATCTACTTTTGTAAAACAAAATTAGGGTAAGTATAGAAAGACTTGCCTCAAGTAAGCTGATTATTCAGTCAAAAATGATTAGGCCTCATATATCTTTTTTAAATATTTTATTTTTTTAGAAAAATTTTCCATGGTTACATGATTCCTGCATTTACATTCCCCTTCATCCCTCTTCAGTCGCCCCCATATTCAACGTGCATTTCCACTGGTTTTAACATGTGTGAACTATCAAGACTTATTTACATATTATTGATAGTTGCATTGGTGTTGTCATTTAGTGTCTACACACCCAACCATGCCCTCATCAACCCATGTGTTCAAGCGGTTGTTGTTCTTCTGTGTTTCCACTCCTATAGTTCTTTCGCTGAATGTGGGCAGCATTCTTTTCCACAAATCCCTCAGAATTGTACTGGATCATTGCATTGCTGCCAGTACAGAAGTCCATTATATTCAATTTTACCACAGTGTATCAGTCTCTGTATAAAATGTTCTTTTTGCTCTGCTCCTTTCACTCTGCATCAATTCCTTGAGGTCTTTCCAGTTCACATAAAATTCCTCCAGTATATTATTTCTTTGAACACAATAGTATTCCATCACCAACATATACTACAATTAGTTTAGCCATTCCCCAGTTGAAGAGCATCCCTTCATTTTCCAGTTTTTTGCCACCACAAAAATTGCAGCTATAAATATTTTTGTAGAATTCTTTTTATTTATGATCTCTTTGGGGGTACAAAACCAACAATGATTTAACTGGATCAAAGGGCAGGCAGTATTTTAGAGCTCTTTGGGCATAGTTCCAAATTGCCATCCAGAATGGTTGGATCAGTTCACAACTCCACCAGCAATGCATTAATGCCCCAATTTTGCCACATCCTCTCCATCATTCATTACTCTCCCCTTCTATCATTTTAGCCAATCTGCTAGATTTGAGGTGGTACCTCAGAGTTGTTTTGATTTGCATTTCTCTAATTATTAGAGATTTAGAATACTTTCTCATGTGCTTATGGATACTTTTGATTTCTTTATCTGAAAATTGCCTATTCATGTCCCTTGCCCATTTAACAACTGGAGAATGGCTTGATTTTTTTATATAATTAATTTATCTCCTTGTATATTTGAGTAATTACACCCCTGTCAGAGTTTTGTTTATAAAGGTTTTTTCCCAACTTGTTGTTTCCCTTCTGATTTCAGTTGCATTGTTTTTGTTTGTACAAAAACTTTTTAATTTAATATAATCAAAATAATTTATTTTACAATTTTTTAATTTTTTCTAACTCTTGCTTTGTTTTAAAATTGTCCCTTTCCCAGAGATCTGACAATTAAACTATTATATGTTCACTTAATTTATTTCTATTTTCCCTCTTTATATTCAAGTCATTCACCCATTCTGAATTTATCTTGGTGTATGGTGCGAGATGTTGATCTAAGCCTAATCTCTCCCATATTGTTTTCTAATTTTCCCAACAGTTTTTGTCAAATAGTGGATTCCTGTCCCAAAAGTTGGGCTCTTTGAGTTTATCATACACTGTCTTGCTGATGTCACTTACCCCAAGTATATTCCACTGATCCTCCCTTCTGTCTCTTAGCCAGTACCATATTGTTTCAATGACCTCTGCTTTATAGTATAGCTTAATATCTGATACTGCTAGGCCACCTTCCTTCATGTTTTTTATTTCATTATTTCCATTGATATTCTTGATCTTTTGTTCTTCCAAATGAACTTTGTTATAGTTTTTTTCTAATTCAGTAAAGAAGTTTTTTGGTAATTTGATAGGTATGGCCCTAAATAGGTAAATTAATTTGGGTAGAATTGTCATTTTTATTATGTTAGCTCATCCTACCCATTAACAATCAATGTTTTTTCCAATTGTTTTGATCTCTGTTTAATTGTGTGGAAAATGTTTTGTAGTTGTGTTCGTATAATTCCTGTTTGTTTTGGTAGATAGATTCCTAAGTATTTTATATTGTCTAGGGAGATGTTAAGTGGTGTTTCTCTTTCTAACTCTTGCTGTTCTAATTTGTTGGAAATATATAGAAATGCTGATGATTTATGTGCATTTATTTTGTATCCTGTAAATTTGCTAAAGTTGTTGATTATTTCTACTAGCTTTTTAGTTGATTCTCTACAATTTTTTAAGTAGACCATCATAACATCTGCAAAGAGTAATAGCTTAGTCTCCTCATTGCCTATTTTAATACCTTCAATTTCTTTTTCTTCTCCAATTGCCACTACTAGTGTTTCTAGTACAATGTTAAATAATAGAGGTGATAGTGGGCATCCTTGTTTCACTCCTGATCTTATTGGCAAGGCTTCTAATTTATCCCCATTGCATATGATGCTTGTTGATGGTTTTAGATATATATTGTTTATTATTTTTAGGAAGGTCCTTCGATTCCACTACTTTCTAGTGTTTTCAATAGCAATGGATGTTATATTTTGTCAAAGGCTTTTTCAGCATCTATTGAGATAATCATGTGGTTTTTGCTGGTTTGCTTGTTGATATGGTCAATTATGTGAATGATTTTCCTGATGTTGAACCATCCTTGCATTCCTGCTATAAATCCCGCCTGATCATAATGAATAACCCTCATGATCTCTTGCTGGAGTCTTTTTGTTGGCATTCTGTTTAAGATTTTTGCATCTATATTCATTAAGGAGATTGGTCTATAGTTTTCTTTCTCTGTTTTTGATTTACCTGGCTTTGGGATCAGTACCATATTTGTATTATAAAAGGAATTTGGTAGAACTCCTTCTTTGCTTATTATGACAAATAGTTGCTATAGTATTGGTATTGTTATGTTAAGGATAACAGGGATTTTGGGAAGCTGATGGATTGCCCTGGGCTAGTAGCCTGTAAGACTCTCTCTCCTCCCCCCCACAGAGGCTTGAGTGAGTGGGGAGGGGTAAGTGATCCTTGCTCTCAAACTACTCCCACTCAGCAATTGCTTTTCAGTTAAAAATGGAGACAGGGCAATGACTTCTGACAAGGCTCAGCAAAGCTAATCTCTAATGATGTTCACTTTCTCTACTTATATTCCTCACAGCTTTGATTGAGGAACAAAGGAGAAGCTGATAATTTGTCATCAAGAACTGAGGAGGATCTGACTTCCTTTGCTGCCAACAGAAAGCATCCAAACTTATAGTACCTGTGAGTATGCCCTCAATAATGGTCAGACACAACTATTAAAGATGTAATTCATATATTGATAAAAGAAAGAAAGGATAGGCCAGGAGGGGGGTATCAAGGATTTGGATAGGATCTGGGAAGCCCTGAACTGTTAGGCAGAAACTGCCCCTCTCCCCTAGGAGGGAATGGCAGACTTTATATCTAGCTGGCACTAAAAGCTTATAATAATCACTTCTAATATCTAAAATATCTAAATAACTATTATGTTGTTGCTAAAAAGGTCTAATCCTGCTAGAATGGCAAACTCCCAAGTAGAAACCACAATGGCTTTTGCCACTATGACCACCAAGGTAAACCCCAAACAGGGAAAAGCAAGCAGAGTGACCTGCTCACCTCAATCCCCAGGAATGAACTGTCTAACTCCTTTCCTATTGTCCCCTCATCCAGAGTTCTCCAGGGGCGGGTCCCTCAGAATTCTGGGTGAGGCTTGATCCTGTATCTTGCAGGAATTCCACTGTGCCATTTTCCATGTTACAGAATTAGTTGTTCTTTGAAGGTTTGATGGAATTCACTTGTGAATCCATCTGTTCCTGAGGATTTTTTCTTAGGGAGTTCTTTGATGGTTTGTTCAATTTCTTTTTCTGATAGGGGAATATTTAAATATTGTATTTGTTATATTGAAGCTCTGGGAGCAGAGAGTCTCACCCTTGATTGGTGTGTAAATAAAATTAGCTCTAGTCCATTCTATAGTCAAAACTCTACCTACCTGAGATGAGGTCATTCCCACCTCCCTTAGTGGGGAGGGGGACGAGTTACCCACACATGACAATAAGTAACAAATCAAGAACAAGGGACTGCCCTTTGGGCAATCCAAATCAATGTAGAGACTGCCATTTGTCCACTTGAATTAGAGGTGGACCCACAGGAAGTGACGAAAGACACTATCTCTTTAAGTATGTTGGTTACTTCCTGTGGAGGCAGTTCCCGCCTTGAACTTGCTGCTGAAGGAGCTCCTGAGACCACAGACAGCTTCTACTCTGTATTGTCATGTGGGTAAGTTAGTCTGACTTCCTTGGCCTACCTAGGCCGCTTCCAAACTCTGCCTTAAGTAGGCACTAGCTTATCTGGTTGCTAGGCCTTGAGGCTTGCAGCCTAATTTATTTAGCCTTTCAACCTTCTCTCTTGTCCAGGCCTCAGCAGGCCTGGACTAGCCTCTCCCTTTCTCTTTATTCCTATATCTTTACCTTCCTAATTGTAAATAAACTGCCTAACCAGATGCTTACTTGGGTCTGATTTAATTACGGAATCAACCTGAATTGTTGATTCCTGGTGGCCACATTTTAAATACATATCTATAAAATACCTAAATTTCCCTCTTATATTGGTGGGTGAGGACCGTTGGATCTTAGAATGTTCCCAGGGGCTGTGAGGACAGGGGAGAAAGCAGTTGGCGCAGGGAGGTATAGAATACCCTGGCAGCCCTGAAGGGGGTTCCTTTCCTTCCCTTGGATTAGAGATCTGTGGATCCTGGTCTTTTGTGGGATTGGTGACTTGCTGAGCTCAACCTTGCAAGAAGGTTGTACCTGTCTTGTACCTGAACAACATTTCAACCTGTACCCAGACTCTTCTGATTCTACTGACCCTAGATATTTAGGAAATCAAATCATCTGTAGTTATCTAGGTTTTCCAGGGCCTGGGAGGGATCCCGGAAGTGGGCAGGAGAAGAAGAAGTGGGTGGAAAGGGGTGGATATCCTGAAGGCTATTTAGGCATAACATCTAGCAGAAAGAAGAAGAAGCTGAAAGACACCAAGCAGCAGTTTGCTTACTCTGGTTTGGCTGTGGCCAGGCTGAGCCAGAGAAGCTGGCTATTCAGAATCAATCACCTGCCTACAGCTCTGAGGATTTTTTTTATCACCAAAGTAGTTAGGGTGTCCCAATTCTTCTATCCATTCCCAACACCCATCTTTGCTAATTATAGATAAAGCCTTTCAAGTACCTTCCTCAAGTGGTTATTTCATAGCTTCTCTAGGAAGGGAGATACACAGTCAGATAAACAGTTACCAAGGCGGATAGAGCCCAAAATATATTATCAATCAACCCCAGGTGGAACCTGAATGGATACCATCCATTGACCTGAAGGATCCTGCCTAGGCACTGTTATAAAGGAGGAAGGTGTCACATAATCTAGCTAGGTGGCAAGCCTCAGTTGATTTTGCCCTAGCCACCTATCTGGACTCCACTGACGTCACAGAATTACCAGTGGTAGTATCCAGTTTTGTTAGTTCACCCTCCCTCTCCATCTATCCATCTACATTTCTTTTATTTTTATAACATATTTCTTCTACTGTTAATCTAGCCAATTTATATTTTTGTAAATATTCATCCATCTCACCTGGATTGCTATATTTATTACCATATAATTGCGCAAAATAGTTTTTAATGATTGCCTTGATTTCCTCCTCAATAGAGGTGAGTTCTCCCTTTTCATCTTTGATACTGATGATTTGGTTTTCTTCTTTCCTTTTTTAAATTAGATTGACCAGTACTTTGTCAATTTTGTTTTTTTCAAAGTATCAGCTTCTAGTCTTATTTATTAATTCAATAGTTCTTTTACTTTCAGTTTTATTGATTTCCCCTTTAATTTTTATAATTTCTAATTCGATTTTTAGCTGGGGATTTTTAATTTGTTCCCTTCCTAGTTTTTTAATTTGCATGCCCAGTTCATTGATCTTTGCTCTCTCTGATTTGTTAATATGTGCACTCAAGGATATTAATTTGCCTCTGAGTACTGCTTTAGCTGCATCCCACAGATTTTGGTAGGACGTCTCATCATTGTCATTCTCTTCAATGAAATTATTGATCATTTCTATGATTTCTTCTTTAACTAACTGGTTTTGGAGAATCATATTATTTAATTTCCAATTAGTTTTTGGTTTGCCTGCCCATGTGCCCTTAATAATTATTATTTTTATTGCATTATGATCTGAGAAAGTTACATTTCTTATTTCTGCTCTTTTGCATTTGTTTTCAATGTTTCTATGCCCTATTACCTGGTCAATCTTTGTGAATGTACCATGTGCAGCTGAAAAGAAGATGTATTCCTCTTTGTCCCTATTCATTTTTCTCCACATATCTATTAAATCTAATTTTTCTGGGATTTCATTCACCTCTATTATCTCTTTCTTATTTATTTTTTGGTTTGATTTATCTAGATCTGATAGGGGAATATTTAGATCTCCCACTAGTATGGTTTTACTATCTATTTCCTTCTTGAGCTGTGCCAGTTTCTCCTTTAGGAATTTGGATGCTATACAATTTGGTGCATACATGTTGAATACTCTTATTTCCTCATTGTCTATACTGCCTTTTATTAGTATGTAATTACCTTCCCTGTTTCTTTTAATCAGATCTATTTTAACTTTGGCTTTGTCAGAGATCATGATCACCACTCCTGCCTTCTTTTTCTCATTTGAAGACCAAAAGATTTTGCTTTACCTTAAACTTGTGTATGTCCACCCACCTCATATGTGTTTCTTGTAAACAACATATAGTAGGATTTTGGTTTCTAATCCACTCTGCTATTTGCTTCCATTTTATGGGTGAGTTCATCCCATTCACATTCAGAGTTATAATTATCAGATGTGTATTCCCTAACATTTTGGTATGCTCTCCTAGTGCTACTCCTTCTTCTTACACTATTTCCTTTTAAACCAGTGGTTTGCTTTAAACTAGTAACCCTTGTCCCCTCCCTTAATTTACTTCCTTTTTCACCCCTCCCTTATTATTCCCCTCTATTTATTTTTAAAGGCTTAATGAATTCCCTCCCCCTTCTTCTCCCCTCCTTTTTTTGACCTATCCACTCCCCTGCTTCCCTTGGTTTATCCATTCTGACTTTCTCAGTAGGGTTAAATAGAGTTTTATATCCCAATGGATATAGCTACTCTTCCCTCTCAGGATTAATTCCACTGAGCGTAAGGTTTAAATATTACCTCTTAATACTCTCTTCCTCTCCTTCTTATAATAGTATTCATCTCCTCCCCTTCCCATGCACTCTTTGCGTGGTATAGAATATTCTATTTTTCTTATTTATTCAAGTTTCTCTTGGTGTCATCTAATATTCACCCTCCTCCTTTTTTTCCCCACCCCGTCTCATCTTAGACCATTTAGTGTTCCTACCTCTCCCTAGAAGAATATTTCTTCTAATTACTATAAGAGTGAATACAGTTTTTGAAAATTACACATAACCATTTCTCCATATAGAAATACAAATAATTTGATCTTATTAAAGCCCTTAAAGAGGCAAATTTAAAAATAAGAGTTTTCTTCCTTTCCCCTCTGTTTCTTATTTACCTTTTCATGTTTTTCTTGTTGTTTTTTTTTTGTTTGTTTTTTTTGTTTGTTTTTTGTGGTTGGATAGCGAACTTTCCATTTAGTCCTGGTCTTTTCTGTGCAAATACTTGGAAATCTTCTATTTTGTTGAATGTCTATAATTTCCCCTGGAAGTATATAGTCAGTTTTTATGGGTAGGTGATCCTTGGTTGTAGACCCTATTTTCTTGCCTTTCTGAATATCATGTTCCAAGCCTTGAGGTCTTGTAGTGTGTAGGCTGCCAGATCCTGTTTGATCCTGATTGGTGCTCCTTAATATCCAAATTGTCTCTTTCTGGCTTCTTGTAATTTTTTTTTACTTGGAAACTCTTGAATTTGGCTATTATATTCCTGGTGGTTGTCTTTTCAGTGTCTCGTGTAGAGGGAGATCTATGGATCCTTTCAATGTCTATATTGCCCTCTTCTTGTAGAACTTCAGGGCAGTTTTGCTGAATAATTTCTTTTAGTATGGAGTCCAAATTTCTATTAATTTCTGCTTTTTCAGAAAGACCAATGATTCTTAAATTGTCTCTTCTAGACCTGTTTTCTTGGTCTATTAACTTCTCATTGAGATATTTCGTGTTTCCTTCTATTTTGTCAGTCTTTTGACTTTTCTTCATTAATTCTTGTTGTCTTGAGAAATCTTTGGCTTTAATTGCCCAATTCTAGCCTTCAGAGATTGGTTTTCAGCTAAAATCTTTTCATTTTCCTTTTCAATCTGGGCTATCTGGTTCTTAAAGGCTTCTAGCAGGTCTTTTCTGGTCTTTAATTTGCTTATCAATTCATTTGTTTTCTGAGCCTCACTTTTCAATTATGAAATTCTGCCTTTTAAATTTTTATTTTCTTGCTGGATCTCTTCTATCTTATGGTCTCAGATTTGAACTCTTCAATATCTTGTGACCCATTTTCATTTTTTGGAGAGGTTTGGATGTCTTTAATTATTTGTCCTCCTCCATTTTCTGGTTTATTTCTGTGCAGAAGTTATTGTTAGATTTTTTTTTCTTTGTCTTCTTGTTTATTTCTTGGGCTTTGCTTGGCATCATTGTGCTTTATCTGCCATAAGTCTGAGTAAGGCAATCTGATTCTCTTTGTATGGAGTTAGGAAGCAGTTTTTGCCTGAGGCTACTTTGTGAATCTCCTGGTTTCTCTTGGGATCCTCCTGGGGTCTCTGGTCTATCTGTTTTCAGGGTTGAGTCCCCATGTTCATAGCCAGCTGAGCAGAGCCCAGAACTTGGCCTATGTTTGCTCCTCTACCTGGGGTTTTCCCCTGAATCTTAGTGCACTGGGCACTGCTGATGCCTCTCTCAGCCCCACTCCAGTGTCCAAGGTCAGAGTTTTCCAGCCTCCTGGGGTCTCTGGTTTAGCTGTTTTCAAGTTCAAACCCTTGTGGTCCTAGCTGGCAGCCCAGAGCCCGGAACTTGGCCCATGCTTGCTCTAGCACCTGAGGTTTTCCCCCTGAGTCTGAGTGAGCTGGGCACTGATGCTGCCTCTCTCATCCCCACTCCCATATCCAAGGTCTGAGGTTTCCAGCCACCTGGGGTTTTAGGTCTTCCTGCTCTCAGGGACAAGTTCCTAGTAGTGCCAGTTAGCTGCCAAGGAGCTAGATTTTGCGCCCCCGCTGGCTCTAACTCTGTAGCGCAGCCTGTGCCTCTGGTACTGTGGGTGGGGGAGGGGTGATCCGCTCATGTTTTGATGGGAGCTATTTCCTCCCTTATAGAGTGGAGTGCCCAAATCCCATATACCTTCGATACTGTGCATTATTGTGGTGTCCCTTTCTTTCATCTGGATTTTGTTTTCTTGTCCTTTGGAGGTATGCTATATCTGTTTGTAAGGAGAGAAAGTTGCCCTGCCTCTATTCTGCCACCATCTTATCCCAGAAGTCTCAGAATTAGCCCCTCATAACTCTTTTGAAACAAAGAAAGATACAAGATGCTGCCCACTTCCATGTGGTCTTCATCTTTCTTTTGTATATAGTCACACCATAAATTTATAAGAAAAAAAATGCAAATGTAGGAAATAATGAAAAAGAGGAGCTGTATTCCATGACTGATACACCTCTAAGCTAAACTATTAAAATAAACTCTTGATGTATGCTCTATTAGAATTCATGCAATGTCAACAGTTCAAAAGAAAAGCTTCCAGCAAAATGGGTAGAATGCCAGGTAAGATTTTTTTAATGTGGAAGTGAAATAAAGTGGAAGAGAATATGGATATGAGTTCCTCAAGATAAGAATATACAAATGGGTTGCAATCTGTAACATTATATATAATATCCACATCAATAAGTATAGTAGATTATGCATGTATTTGTATCTAAAACCAGTAGCAGAATAATCAAAACAAAACAGTAACCAAAAAATTAACTTAAGTCCCAGAAAACATTAAGAAACACAATTGAGAAACTGGTTAAAATATTTCATAAGATGATTATTCTTTTATTAAGCCATGCATATACATTTTCACAATAGGGAATTAATAGTGTCCTTTCTTTTAATATGACTTATGAGTTTTTAAGAATATGAATGTTTCCACATGTGGAAACATGTAAACACATATGCATATATGTGTTTTTATGTATATTTGAGGATGTAATAATGTGTTTTTTCGTGTTGAATTTGCGTACCTGTTGTAATCTTCTTTGCAACTCTACTTGTCAATACTTTCAAGCCATTTTCTTCTAGGTCTTTGGATTGAGCATCCATGTCATCATAATAGCTTATGAAGAAGGGATTCTTTGGTCTGTTTCCTCTTTTTTCAATCCCATTTTCTGACTTCAGATATAATGTTAGGGTACTATTGAAGTCAGAGCTCTACTAGAAGGAAATTCTTGGTATTTTGCTATTTTCTTATGGTATTCAGTGTTGTGGCATTCTAATATTTTAGGGATAGCATAGACTGGGAATCTGCAAACTTTCTGTACTTCCAAAATATCCTGATCCTGGACAAAGACTGGTTGCTAACCTTGCTTGTTTGTACTCTAAAAGTTGCTGTCCTAGGTACAAGTTATTTTATCTCCTCAGACTTCTTTTGGAACGGACTGAAAGTACTTTAGGTTTGTCTTTGATCTTCTTTCCCTGGTTATTTATCTGCTGGATTCTAATGAACCTAGATGCTGGAACTGAGATCCAGTGCTGCTCCTTATCCAAGCATTGAAGCTACTGTTTGCTTCTGAACTTTCTTCATGCTTGATATTTCACTTAGGGCCAGTAACTACTCATTTAAACCTCTGAATACCATTTCAAGGTTAAGGTCACCTCATTCCAACCTGTATCTATGATGTGGAATTAGAAAGCAGGCAATAAAATTTTCATTTCTGACCTGTACCCATCTTCATGACCCTTAATGGTCTGGGCCTCCCTGTGCTGGTATGTTTATGGTGCAGTGCATTTTGAGCCATATCCATTCCTTTGTCCCTGTAAACCTTTCTATATATGCAAACTTGGAATAGAAAAAAATTACTAGCTGTTAGTTTTTAATGGATTTCCCTATAAGAACATTGTCTGGTCCATTTCTAGGTCTATTTAGAGGAATATTGGGGTGGGAAGGGAAGAGGGAGATGGGGTATCCTTATTCTTAATACTCTACAATTTTGGCTCTAACTTTTGCTAGTACTTAAAAAATAATCACTATACAGTACTAATATTAGATGGTAGTTCACTTTATTTGAATTATATTTTCCTGGTTTAGGTATCAGAATTATATTTGTCTCATAAAAGTAGAGCAGAACAAATCTTTATGGTCACAAAATTGAGAAAAAATAGGTGTAGGAAATATAATGAAGCTGGACTCATGTACATCTATGCAATCCATTTCCTTCCTGTTCCCTCAGTCATATTCTTTCTTATTATACTGTCTCCCATATCCTTCCCCCTGAGGGTTTTAAGCAATTCCATACCTTCAACACTCTAAATTCTGAAGGTCATTTGTATAGGAAAGTGATGGTGGCCTTTTTCAACTTTCAGTTCAATTTTGAATAAAGGATATCCTGCCCTGTTAAGAACCGAAACTTGACTTTTTCATCTAGTCCTCATGAATTTCTTTTACTCATTATTATTCCTGGCAAAAGTCAAACAGTGGAATGATAATATTATCCCCTCCCTATTTAAAAAAAGTATAAGACAACCTTGGGTCCATTGTAATTATGATACTTTAAATGTTGGCATACTTGGGCCCCAAACACAGTAACCAATATTTTAATAATGAGCCTCTCAAAACCTATATCGGTAACTAGAGAACAAATAAATAGTGACTCATAAAACTGGAATTATTTCTATGCCACCAAGAAATATTAAATAGGGATTTTTATAAGGTATCTATCTATGCAATTATAATAAACTACTGAGACTTCATACAGTGAGTTTTAGAACAAGTCTGATCTTATAGAGGAAGGGAGTAAGTCTGTCTTGAGATTGCACACAATTTTCTCCTTTAACACTGCCAACATAGTAATGGAAATTCCGTCATTAGAAAGTTGACCCTTGGGGGGACTTAGAATGGAGGCAGAGTAGAAGCAGCTTGCTTAACCTCTCCTAACCCACACACATAGGACTCCTCAAGAGGACATAAAAACAAATCCAGATGAACTAAGGGACCCCACATCAGGGCGTAGCATTGAATGTATGTGGAATTGCGGCATTTTCATGTTATAAGGGGGTTAAATAGCTCTCACTAAAATTCAAGCTGAGCAATCCCCTGCCCCCACATCACCTATAGTACCAAAGCCAGTGCACAAGAGTTAGAGAAAGTTTGGGGCATTCATTAAGTTCCTGGGATCACCAGGGCCTGCTCCTAAGAGCAGCAAGACTTAAGACCCCAAGAAGCTAAAGAATGCATTGGCTTTGAATGCAGACCTTGAGCACAGGTGAGGACACAGACATGGACAACAACCTTGAACACAGGCACGGACCTTGGGTGGGGACCCAGTGTAGAGGGGTGCATGACTGTGGAAGCAGAACCCTCAGACTGTTAAAAGAGCCTCAGGCAGAGGAGCATGCAAGGGGGCCATCAGAAGGCTTGACCATGAGAACAGCTAAACTTGAGACACTAGGAGCCTAAAGAACATAGATCAACCATGGGTGTGAGGATAAAGCTGAGAGGGCCTCACAGAGCTATGATTCAGGCAAAAAGTGCTCCACAGCTCAATAGGATAGGCAGAAAGCCTGTCTGCCTCACCCAGACTTATGATTGAGAGAGAAATAATAATAATGGAAAGCCAGGCACAAGAACCTCAAAAGAGAAAGATTAAGAAGAAATCTTTAATATTTGACAACTTTTACACAGAAAAAATCCAGACAACGGAGCAAACAGCAGAGAAGAACAAACAAGTAATCACATCCAAACCTTCCCAAAAAAATGAAAATTGGTCACAAGCTCTTGAAGAGTTCAAATCTGAGATCATGAGAAAGATGGAAGAGATTTGGTGAGACAAGTAGGAAATAGCTCAAAAGGAAATTAACAGGTTAAGACAGAAACTCCCAATTGGAGAAAGAAGCCCCCAAATCAAAAGAATTGATAAGCAAGTTGGAGACAAAAATCAAACAACTGGAAAATAGGATAGACCAATTGGAAAAGGAAATCTAAGGTTATAGCAGAAAACCAGTCCCTAAAGACCAGAATTGAGCAAGTAGAAGACATCTCTCAAGACAGAAAGAACAAAAAAAAAACAAACTAAAAAACTGATAAAATAGAAGGAAATATGAAATATCTCACTAAGAAAATGACAGAAGAGATAATTTGTATGTAGAAGAGATAAATTGAGAATCACTGGTCTTACTGAAAAAGCAGAAATCAACAGAAATTTGGGCTCCATACTACAAGAAATTATCCAACAAACTGCCCTCATGGCTCTCAACAAGAGGGCAATATAGACATTGAAAGGATCCATAGATCACCCTGTACACTAGACCTTAAAAAGACAACCCCTAGGAATATAATAACCAAATTCAAGAGCTTCCAAGTAAAAGAAAAAAATTTACAAGAAGCCATAAAGAGACAATTCAGATATCAAGGAGCACCAATCAGGATCACACAGGATCTGGCAGCCTACACACTAAAAGACCGCAAGGCATGGAACAGAAGAAATAGAATACTTAAATAATCCCATATCAGAAAAAGAAATTGAACAAGCCATCAAATAACCCCCTAAGAAAAAATCCCAGGATCAGATAGATTCACAAGTGAATTCTATCAAACCTTCAAAGAAGAACTAATTCCAATACTACACAACATATTTGACATAATAAGAAAAAGAAGGAGTTCTACCAAACTCTTTTATGATAAAATATGGTAAGGATGGTTCAACATCAGGAAAACCATTCACATAATTGACCATATCAACAAGCAAACCAACAAAAACTACAAAATTATCTCAATAAATGCTGAAAAAGCCTTTGACAAAATACAACATCCATTCCTATTGAAAACAATAGAAAGTATAGGAAAAGAAGGTCCTTTCCTAAAAATAGTAAGTAGTATATATCTAAAATCATCAACAAGTATCATATGCAATAGGGATAAATTAGAAGCCTTGCCAATAAGATAAGGTGTGAAATAAGGATGCCCATTATCACCTCTATTATTTAATATTGTACTAGAAACACTAGCAGTAGCAATTACAGAAGAAAAAGAAATTGAAGGTATTAAAATATGCAATAAGGAGACTAAGATATCACTCTTTGCAGATGATATGATGGTCTACTTAAAAAATTGTAGAGAATCAACTAAAAAGCTAATAGAAATAATCAACAACTTTAGCGAATTTGTAGGACACAAAATAAATTCACATAAATCATCAGCATTTCTATATATTTCCAACACATCACAGCAGTAAGAGAATGAGAAAGACAATTTAAAATCACCCTAGACAATATAAAATAGTTAGGAATCCATCTACCAAAATAAACACAGGAATTATATGAACACAACTACAAAACACTTTCCAAACAATTAAAAAGAGATCTAAATAATTGGAAAAATATTGATTGCTCATGGGTAGGACAGGCTAACATAATAAAAATGACGATTCTAGCCATATTAATTTACCTATTTAGTGCAATACCTATCAGACTACCAAAAAACTTTTTTACAGAATTAGAAAATACTATAAAAAAGTTCATTTGGAAGAACAAAAGATCAAGAATATTAAGGGAAATAATGAAAAAAAAACATGAAGGAAGATAGCTTAGCAGTACCAGATATTAAACTATACTATAAAGCAGAGGTCATCAAAATGATATGGTACTGACTAAAAGACAGAAGGGAGGATCAGTGGAATAGACTTGGGGTAAGTGACGTCAGCAAGATAGTGTATGATAAACCCAAAGAGCCCAAATTTTGGAACAAACATCCACTATTTGACAAAAACTTTTGGGAAAATTGGAAAACAATATGGGATAGATTAGGTTTAGATCAGTGTCTCAAACTCTACACCAAGTTAAACTCAGAATGGGTGAATGACCTGAATATAAAGAAGGAAAGTATAAGTAAATTAAGTGAACACAGAATAGTAAACTTGTCAGAACTCTGGGTAAGGAAAGATTTTAAAATGAAACAAGATTTAGAAAAAATTACAAAATGTAAAATAAATAATTTTGATTACATTAAATTAAAAAAGTTCTTGTACAAACAAATACAATGCAACCAAAATCAGAAGGGAAACAACAAATTGGGAAAAAATCCTCATAATAATCTTTCACTTTTCAGAATTTCTGTTATTCAGAATATATATATATATATATGTATATACANGAACTCTGGGTAAGGAAAGATTTTAAAATGAAACAAGATTTAGAAAAAATTACAAAATGTAAAATAAATAATTTTGATTACATTAAATTAAAAAAGTTCTTGTACAAACAAATACAATGCAACCAAAATCAGAAGGGAAACAACAAATTGGGAAAAAATCCTCATAATAATCTTTCACTTTTCAGAATTTCTGTTATTCAGAATATATATATATATGTATACATATATACATATATATATTTAATTGCTTAACCATCTCTTTGAGCATCTGAGATTGAGTGAAGGGACAGATGACGGAAATTAAGAAACTGATAAACTGAGAGTCACAGTTTTTTCCAAAAATATGAGAACAGGGTTTGGTCTAGAGAAGACTGTAAATCAGATGTTGAACTTTCTGAGAAAAAAAAAAACATATTATCTTCTTTCATAATTTAGGTTGGATGATATACAGGAATATAATGAATCTTAAAGAAAATGAGTTCATTGTGTATTAGAAGAATAATGAGGGATTGACTTGTAGAAAATAATAAGTGAGGGTAATGGAGACACCAGGGATATTATAATAAAACTAAGTGATTTGTGGGTACACACACTGGGGTTTATGAGAGACTAGACCTGGACATGGAGACCAGAACAGCCAAGCTGCTCCTAACTGACAAAGGGACAGTTGATCAACTGTCACCCTGGGCCAGAGTCTTTGAATTCAACAGGCAAGGTAACAGGTTATAACTGATTTTAATTATGAACAACTAAAAGGTGGGAAAGGGATGTCTATTCTAAAACCTTAAATCCCAGAGACAAAACGCACAGGGAAAGGGGAGGATTTATTTCTACACTAACTTAGTGACCTAAATAGACAGGGCCCAAGGAGCTGTAATGGAGTCTCTGGATGACTGCCTCAGACCTGGACCTGCCAAGCTTGAGCATAGCTAAGGGCTGATGTGGGTTTGGGGTTCTCACTGCAATCCACCAATGATCTCTCGATGCCAAGAGCCAAGGTGGTCACAGGTACCAAGTTGAGAAAGTGTGCTCAAGACATTGTCCACCAGATCTCAAACTTCTCCTCTTCCCTTGGCACAACACTGTTGATCTTGTCTCTTTGCTAGATGCCACCACCACACAGGATCCCAGGGAAAATCAGGATGCAGGTTCCTTTACTCTGAGGTCTCCCCAGGGCTAACCACAGTTTGTGCTAACCCCTAATGGAGTCCCACTCAGAGCCAAGTCACTTCTTCCTGCTCCTTCATTCCATCTTGGAATTCCCAGCTCCAGCTTCTTCCTGCTAGATACATCCTTAATACTTAATTAACTAACTAATGTAATCTTCCTCACAACAGACTAGGGCAATGAGGAGCAAGGAATAGTACCAATTTCTGTGCCTGGACCAGCATGTTGGAGTTCAAAGGTGAGATAAAGGTATATATATTATTCAAGATGGCTCTTTCAGTCATGCCCAATCCTTCATGGACCCTGTATGGTGTTTTATTAGCAAAAGTACTGGAATGGTTTGCAATTATATTTTGTAGTGAATTAAGAGGAATAGAAATTAAGTAACTTGATCAAGGCTGCACAGCTAGTAAGTGTCTGAGGTTAGATTTGAACTCAGGTCTTCCAGGCTTCAGGATCAGTGCTTTATCCATTGAGTCACCTGGCTGCTTCCAATTGGAAATGGTTAGGTATGCATTATCATCTAAGAGTCAGGTGACTCTAGTAATTGGAAAAAAAGAGAAAAGCTATGAGAGGAAGATATCTAATTTAGAGGGCAATTTCATAACAGTATCATACAGAAGGGGGATAATAATTGCATTTAATTTAAAGGCTTGTTTTGAGATTTAAATGTCAAAACATGTCTATTAGTGCATTGCAAAACTTAAAGTTCTCTATAAATGCAAGATATTAATATTATTATTGCTATTTTTATCATCATTGCCATGTTTATATTGGATGGGCAGGATCTAACAGGACTGAGAAAACCAGGATGAAGAAAAATCATAATTTATTAGATAGTGTTAGCTAACTCTGATTCTGAATAACAGAAATTCTGAAAAGTGAAAGAAGAAATTTCCTAATCAAGGGATGGCTGCCCTTGTCAGTGTCCCAAGTAAGCCATAGCAAGTTCATCTGAGGGATAAGCTAGACACAAACTAACATCTGTAGCTGTATAACATTTTCCAACTCTAACTTAAGCAACTCTAGCTCTTTCTCAGGAATGGTAATGGACACTTTTCTCAAAAGGGATCTTTCTTACCCTCGACCAAGGTAACAAGACACAAGATTTATGGCCTTCTCTTAAGTTGGAGGTCTGAGGTGCTGTTGATTCTTTGCATCCTTTCTTTAAACAACAGTTGTGGTCCTCCCGAGCCCTGATACTCACTCCTCTAAGGCGAAAACTCTTATTGACATTCATACCACCTTACTCGTAATTTTCCAATTGTCACAGCCCTAAAACTCATACTCATTTTGGCAATAACTTTGGGAAGAAGCTAACATGAATGGAAGAAAGAGTTTCCATCATGTCACTAACCTCATATTATCACAATACAAACTTAAGAGGATTTTCCCTTAGATGAGATCATTAGGATTCTCTCTTGGTTTAACTGAGTTACTTTGTTCTCAAGGGGAAAACTACTTCATTCTGAGTTTTCTGCCATATATCTTCTTATGTAAATTTCCTTTGGTTTCTGCTTTGCTATTAATTTCAATATACAAAATTTCTTGTTGTTTTTTGTTTTGTTTTGTTTTTACTTGCTGTTATTCTTTTTACTTATAGGACTGGTATTTGACGAGAAATAAATCAAGCCTTAAGTATAAATCTTGGGTCCTCTTTTCACTCAATTAATGAACAATGATTGGATGTTTAAATTGAACTTGAAAAAAAAATTCCCCAAAATAGTAATATTTAAGAGAGTAGAAAAACATAATTCTAGCCTGTTATCCCATCATTCTGAAGAAAACAGAGTGACCTTTGGCCCAAATTTCCTGTTGCCTCTCCAGGAAAGAATTAAAGGATCTCTTGGAGAAGGAATCTGGAAAAGAGGATAGAGATATATATTCTGCCTCCCTCTGATTCACTCAAAGATATCTCCATGATATAGATGGGGGACAACTTTTGCTATATGTGTATATGTGTGTATATATTACATATGCATATATTTGTGGGTATATACATACACATACATATATGTGTCATTCTGACACTTCTGCAAAAAAAATCTTCAATCAGTTGGCATTGATTATAAAAATAAAATATAAACTTTAGCCTATTTGAGGCCCTATACAATATAGCTCTAGCCTACATTTCTCTCTCATTCATGTATTCCTCACCCCACATAACCCTATATTTCTTTTTACCTATTAAATACTTGTTCTTTTTTCTTCTCAGCTTTCAATCAGTCACTCTTTGTATTTCCAGCTCAAATGCCACAATGGTCTCTTGAAGTGCCATAGAACAGGAGCAAAATCTATTCAATATTATTAATTTTCAAATGACAAATTAGCCATCAACATGACAATATTACTTAGTTCATATTTTTAATTACTGTCATTCAAATAGACTCTTAAAAAAGGATGAAACCCACAGTAATTCAAGATAAAAATTATAACTGCAATATTCTCTTGTATACATATAAACTAGACCACATTATATTCTTTGTATTTTCCAAAAGGTGCAACAACTCAATATGCATATTGAGTTCCTATTATGCCGCTAAATTATATGTACATATAATTTACTATTGGACTCTTCTAGAATGACTCCTAAAATACCAGATCTTCTTTTCCCAATACTAGGAAAAATTACTTTTATAAAACAGATTTTAAGCAAAAAGAAAAATACTTATTACAAACATAGCTGTATGGTATTTTAATCTTTGTCAATATGAGCCTTTAACTCTTCCAAATAAATTATCTCTTATTTAGGGAAGCTTATTCATCAAAAGATATTGCACCTGCACCTGAGTACATTGTGTTCTCTATGTGTGTTCATCTTAAACTAAACATTGAAATTCAAATTCCCAATTGTCTTCTGATCCTTTAATAATCACACCATTTTCTGTGCTAAGTCAAAAGAAGTTGATTTTGGTTTCTGAGATCACCTAGACCAAGATGTTTCAACATATTTTTTCCAACATCCATAAGTGAAACAAAATCAAAGACGAGTGTAATCTGTAGAGTCATGGGAGAGAGAAAAAGAGATTCCTTTTCATTTATGGTTTTAATATTCATTCAGCTCAATTAAATAGAGAATGGATTAAGATGATCCCATCAGCAATTATCCATTCCATCAGGCATATAAAAGTAATTGAAGAATGAATCTTCATTGCCATAAAATACAGGTCTGAAATAATGAACATGTAGAATATAAGCTGTCACTGAATGACATCCATAATGCTACACATGACAAAAACAGATGGAACTAGCTCTTTGTTGGCTGTAAACTGGCAACCAAGAAACAAATATATTTAGCTCGTATTCACAAGTTGGAGGAAAATACATGTGTTCAGATTGTTTTGGAAGGAATTTAGAACAGACACAAGAGAACCAGAAACTACTATTTTCTTAGTCATGGAAAAAAATGAATAATCCTAAAATATTACCAGTCTTCTTTAGACCACCACAGCTGTGCCTACACAATGAATTATTAAGTTTAAATTTCTGATGCCCAGGATGAATTTTATCTGAAATATCATCAAAATCTAACAAAATTTAATGAAGTAAAATTAATTTAAATAAACATCAAATAAATAATATAGCACTTTTAGACTATAAAGAGTGCAACAACTCAAAAAACTTGGGAATATATGTACATGTGTGCACATACACACATAGCCCATATAGCCACTGAATATAAATGATTCGTTTTTGCATCACAATCATAATTCAATATGGCAAGTGACTTGATAAGGTATAGCCAGCTAAACAATCCAAGGATCACCTAGCTTCATCATAGGGTATGTGTTTATCAAGTCAAAATTAAATTAAAAATTAAATTTTAAAAATCACATTTAATACTGTAATGCCAGCACCTTACTTTAGCCATTTCCTGACTTCCCTTTTAACTACCTTCATTTTTTTTCTTCCTCACTTCCACCATTTTCTTTATCACTTTGCTATCATTATTTGTTTAAATTTATTTTTTCTTCCATCTAATGTTTTGTTGCTTTTAAGGACTATAGCCATTTCATCTCTGTATCATTCATAGATTTAACAGTCTTAAGGTGGTAAGCCTTAAGTATAAAATACTGGATTTGTAATCAAGAATTGAGTTCAAATCCTACTTTATTTTATAAGATTTAAATTAAAATAAAAAACTCCAAGTATTATATTTTATAAAGTTTATTAATAATCACTTGGAGAAAGGAAATACACTAAAAGGAATAGAAGTTCAAACCTAATTATCTAAAAAAAATTAAAACCATGTGAGTAAGTTCTCCAGCCTCCTTCCACCGATGAGATCAATGGAAACAGAGAGAGAGAGAGAGGCAGGGCTACACAAAACTTATAGCCACTCTACGTCAGCATGTAATGAGTGAAGGAAAGTAGGATGCTGGGAAATGGAATCTTGGGAAGCAGATTCTAATTACACAATTCACTTACTGCTTGGATAAGCCACATAATTACTATCTCAATCTCTTCATTTGTGAAAAAATGTTTATATGACCTGCTTCACAAAGTTGTGGTTCTCATGATATAGAGTACATAAAACATTTTTCAAAATATGAAGTGCTATTGAAATGTCAGTTATTACTGAATAAGTGTCAGTTAAGCTGGGGACAGAAGCGTTTATTATTATTAGACAATAATATTTTGATTAAAACTTTCATGTGAATATTTGAGTGATGGCAACCCTAACTAGGCTTTTTGTTTCTAAAAACAATATGATTATTTTGAATAATTTAAAGAATGCATTAAAAATTAGACCTAAATGTCTTCAGCAGATTGTGCTAAAAATTGGGACAATATACAAAGTCAGATAAAACATATTCCTTTGCTACATGAGATTTCTAATTTAATAGGTGGTTTAAGAAATCTATAGATAAATAAAATTTCAGCTTTCATTCTAATCAATTCTCTAATGGGATTAGATAATTTACACAAAACTAAACTAAATTGTACCAGCCTCTCCTGTCATGCACTTCCTAAAGTCAGCAATTTATTTCTTTCCTACCTATCAGCCTGACAAGACCAACTACTTTTCGGGTAATTTGTTAGAAGACTAAAAATAATCTTAGGAGAATAGGAGTTAGGAAAAAGAATGAGAAGCACAAAACTTAAAAGAGTACCAGAATCTCTATTCTGAGCCTTCTTGCTACCCTCTCTGTTCAGAAAAGCCAATTGCTTGAGTGAATGCCCTTTTATTTGACAGTAATAGACTCAGATATTTTTTTCTTCCATTTTGGCAAGGGATTTTAGAAGCTATAAATGGTACAGACTTATTGATTTGACATCTATTGCTATTCAGTCATAAACTAGGCAATAATCTTGATAGGAGAAAATGCTTTTGGTGGCCCTTACTTTCTCATTTCATTAAAAGAAGTCAAGGTACCAATCTAAAATAGTTTGAATTTTTCATTGTTCTTTTGCAAAATGCAAGCATGGTTTGTTACAAACCTATTAATTGTGATAGCAACTGAATGAGAGAAAAATGACACTAGCAAAGCTCACTTAGACACTGTCAATAAAAGTTCTTCATGCAAATAAACAATGAAAAGTAATTTTTCTTTGTTTTGTTTTTTCATTTAATGACATGTAGAAAAGTACTATAGATACAAGGCAGACTATTTGAAAAGCACTTCTCTGATGTCCTTTTCTGAAGAATATTTTGAAATGGCACTTTTTTTCTGTGGCTATTGTATGATAGCTTAGTTGAGTTGTTTTTCTTATGTTTTGCTTTTCCTGAATTACTACTCCTTTCTTATTGTCACTTTTTTTTGGTTCTTTCTTACTGTGAGTACAGAGAAGCATGTTACCTTTATAAAATTACTATGAAATGAGAAAATTCGCATCAAAGTGCTTGACACACTTTGAAGTATATATACATACAAATAATTATTACTATAGTGACCATTAAAATGTTTATTTATAGGATATTGGGCAACATAATTTAAGTAATCATTTTTGATAATTATGAATAATAAATATGATTATTTAAGCTACTTTTATTTGTACTTCTGTGACATGTCCCAACTACAGTCAGCAGCAGGAATCAGGTACTACCTATTAAATGCTGTTGTCCATTAGCTGATGAAATAGACAGAAGTATTACTTTATTTAAATAATTTATCGTTTGTTATATTAAAATTCTCAATGAACTCCCTTCCTCTCATCTCTTCCCCCATTAGAGGCAGCATCATTTGACAAAAACATATATGTATATTTAAAACTATGTCTTACTTATTTCTACTTATCAGTTGTAAGAAGGGGAATAGCAGATAGTTGGGGTGTGTTTTCATAATCCCTTGGATGATTATTGAGGGCCAATGCTACTCACTCCCCTCCCCTCCTTATTAGGGAGACACTTGGGGTTGCTAATAGAGTGGAGATTTCCCAATATGGACATGTCAGGGATGAAAGCTTGAGGGAGATGTTGACTATTAAAGGGGACCAAAGGGACCCCAGTCAATTACTCAGAACCAGGGTATTAGACCCAAATCTCCCCACTCCCCAATATTGAAAGCTGTTTAAAATGGAAAGCTGCTCTCTCCTAATCCACAACCCACAAACTTCTATCTCCCTCCCAAATCAGCTGCTGTCCAGATCTGACTTGACTCTCTCAACAAAGGTTTATTCAGGAATGAAGTAATTTAGGGTGTATAGGAAAGGATATCAGGGAAAGGTGATTTCCTAAATCCTATTATCAGTCTTCCCCTGGGTAGGGTAGTAACAGATATTATTCAGTGTTCCCCAAAACCCAGTTTATCTGACCCAGACCCCAAATAAAGCTCCTATACATAAAAGTATTACTAACTAAAGAGGAAATGTAGTAAATTCAGTTTCAAAGCAAGGTTGGTTGGCCCCTGGGGGCTGGCTCCCCCCACTGGAGTCCAGGATCCCTGGCCAAACTGAGGAACTGCAATATTATGTCTTCCAAGATGTTCAATATTCAAGAAAATTGAAGATTCAATTGGATTAGTTGTAAAGGTCTTGGGTAAACTCTGCAGATTTCAGATTTGAGCGTACTACAGGTTCCCCAGAGTCTCTGCCTCCTACCTCCCTGTCCCTCCATCAATAGGGAGACTTTGAGTGAATGACAATTGATTTCTTCCCACAATTTTTAGCCTTCAGGCTAACTGTTATCCTTCCTGGGTCCTTCTGTGTTCCATCTGAGAATTTTCAAAATGCAGGCTTGATTGACCTCTTACCATACCTTGTCTAGTCTGTTACATTTCCCCCTTTTTGTTTTTTTGTGGATCATCAGCCTCAAGATCCAAATGTGTCCTATCTACATTACCTTATATAATCCCATTCCTATGTTAATTCCTCTTCCCCCCAAAAATAAGAAATCCTTATACTTATCCTATCCCTATGCTATTGCTAATCTTCACTAAGAAGGGTTAGGAAAAGGGGTAGAGGGATAACAGGGTATGTAAGGTTCAAAAATCTTTCCAAAGATTAAAATAATTTTGTAAATACTTAATGAAAAGTTTTTCTAATGAACATAATGTCTAACTTTTTTGCTATCCAACAATTTTCTATCCTTACAAGTTTCTAAGCTATTTCTTTCTTGACTATGCTTTTTAACAGTACTTTTAACTTGTTTCTACTTTGCATGTATATCCTATTCATTAATGTAATTACAATAAAGATACATGTTATTTATGTTCTTACTTCTAGCTATTGTTCCCATTATGCTTTTAACTATCCATGTTTTTAATACAATACTATTTCTTATATTAAGGATATGGGTTAGTCTAGTAGTACTTCTACCTATCTTTTTAACTACTCTTAACCTTATGTTCCTATTCTTTCCCTAATTCTTACTTCCTAGAATTTTGAACTTTCCCTAATTATCTGTCATTGTCCCCATTGACTATCTCCTAATTACATCTAATTTTATTAGTATGCTTAGTATTTACATTATTTGGGACTATTTATATCCTACTCTAAATTTTCCAAACTTATGTTAAAGACATTTATAAGATCTTACACTATATACATCTTTCTTCAATCTGCATTCTAGTGTTAATCAGATATAAGGCTTTTCAGCTTTATATTTGGTTCATATCTTCATGAGAGTTGTTAACTATTTAGATGTGTGTAAATATTGTATATTTATATACATTTTGATGATAAAATCTTCTGACACTTGTTTATTTACACAAAGTGTCAGCTAATTACCAGTTTTGTGTTGTGGTTTGTGTTCTTTTTATGTTCTGTGCATGCCATATACTTACCTTTGTTTCTTGTGAGTTGTCTTTTCTTCACATGTTGACTGTAGTTTCATTCATTGATGAATTTGCATATAGTGCAAGCAATTTTTCCCATCATGTGTTATTAATATGTGTTTTTGTGCTTATCAGTGCACCAATCTTACACATCATGTTTCCTGTACTTCATCTTGCAAAGTTCATGATTTTTCTAAGTTCTTTTAAAGTTCCTTTTCCTTTGCACTAGTATCCTTGGTGATTTGCTGGTTTTGCTGGTTTTCTCTTGTCATCTTTGCTGTGGCTGTCTAATATTTGGCTGTTGCCTTACATCTTGTTGGACACTGTCTCTGGTCCAGATTTATGCACAAAATAGCAGAGCATCTAGATTTCTAAAGGAACAATTAAAGGGACTCAAAGAGGAAATAGATAGGAAGATCATATTAGTAGGGGATCTCAACCTTCCCCTCTCAGAACTAGATAAATCAAAATGAAAAATAAATAAGAAAGAAGTAAGGGAAGTTAATAAATGCTAGCAGAATTAGAGTTAATAGATATCTGGAGAAAACTGAATAGGTATATAAAGGTATATACCTTCTTCTCAGCAGTACATGGTACATATACAAAGATCAATCATGTACTAGAGCATGGAAATATTGAGAACAGATATAGAAAAGCAGAACTAATGAATGCAACTTTTGAGATCATAATGCAATAAAAATTACACTTAACCAGGGTCTATGGAAAAGCAAATTTAAAAGTGGAAACTAAATAATTTATTTCTTCATAACTGGTGAGCCAACAAAAGAAATCATAGAAATAACTATGAACTTCATTAAAGAGAATGACAATGAGGAGACATCATATGTCTATATGGGATATAGACAAAACAGTCCTCAGGGGAAAATTTATATTGTTGAGTGCCCATAGCAACAAAATCAAGAGAGTGAGAAGATCAATGAATTGGGCTTGCAACTTAAAAAATTAGAAAAAGAACAAATTAAAAATCCCCAGATAAAAACTAAATTGGAAATCCTAAAAATTAAAGGATAATTTAATAAAATTGAGAGTAAAAGAACTATTGGACTAATAAATAAAACTAGGAGCTGGTACTTTGAAAAAATACAAAATAAATAAACTACTGCTTAACCTAATAAAGAAAAGAAAGAAATCAAATTAACAGTATCAAAAAAGGAAAGGGTGATTTCACCTCTAATGAAGAGGAAATTAAGGTAATTATTAAGAACTATTATGCCTAATTATATGATAATAAATATGCTAATCTAGATGAAATGTGTGAATATTTACAAAAATATAAATTGCCTAGATTAACAAAAGAGGAAATAGAGTATTTAAATAATCCCATATCTGAAAAAGAAATTGAACAAGCCATAAAGGAACTTCCTAAGAAAAAATCCCTGGGGCCAGATGGATTGACAAGTGAATTCTATTAAACATTTCAAGACCAACAAATTCCAGTATTCTACAAATAATTTGACAAAATAAGTAAAGAAGCAGTCTTACCAAATATTTTTAATGACACAAATGTGGTACTGATTTCAAAGCTAGCCAGACCAAAAGCAGAGAAAGAAAACTACAGACAAATCTCTTTAATGAACATAGATGCAAATATCTTAAATAAAATACTAGCAAAAACATCTTAGCAAGTAATCATGAGGATTACTCATTATTGCCAGATGTGATTATACCAGGAAGGCAATGACAGTTTAATATTAGGAAAGCCATCCACATAATTGGCCATATTAATAATCAAACCAACAGAAAGCACATAATTGTCTTAATAGATCCATAAAAAGCCTTTGATAAAGTACAGCACCCATTCTTATTGAAAAAACTAGAAACACAGAAATAGAAGATCCATTTCTCAAAATAATAAACATATCTAAAACCACCAGCAAGTATCATCTGCAACAGGAACAAGCTAGAATAAGATCAAAAGTGAAGCAAGGATGTCCAGTATAACCTCTATTATTTAAAATTGTACTAGAAACACTACCAGTAGCAAATAGAGAAGAAAATGAAATAAAAGGGATTAAAGTAGGCAATAAGGAAATTACACCATCACTTTTTGCACAAGATATGATGATATACTTAAAGAATTCTAGAAAATCAATTAAAAGACTAGTGGGAATAATTAAAAACTTTAGCAAAGTTGCAGGGTATAAGATAAATCCACATAAATTATCAGCATTTCTATATATTTCCAACAAAATTTAACAGCAGAAGGTAGAAAGAGAAACTTCATTTAAAATCACTTCATACAATATAAAATATTTAGGAATTTATCTACCAAGATAAACACAGGAATTATCTGAACACAGCTGTAAAACAATTTTCACACATTTAAAACTAGATCTAAATAACTGGAAAAAAAGATTAATTGCTAACGGGTAGAATGAGCCAACATGATAAAAGTGACAATCTTACCCAAATCAATCTCCTTATTCAGTGCCATACCTATCAAACTACCAAGAAACTTTTGAATAGAATTAGAAAAAATATAACAGAGTTCATCTGGAAGAATAGGAGATAAAAAATATCAAGGGAAATAATAAAAAAATTTTGACGGATGACTTCAGCAAGCTAGTATTTGGTAAACCCAAAGATGCCAGGTTTTGGACAACAACTCACTGTTTGACAAAAACTGCTGGGAAAATTGGAAAAGAGAAAAGGAAAAATTAGCTTTGGTTCAACACCTTACACCATATACCAAGATAAATTCAAAATAGGTAAATGACTTAAATATAAAGAGTGTAGTAAAAAATAAATTAGGTGAACATAGAATAGTGTACCTGTCAGATTAAAGGGAAAGGAATGAATTTAAAACCAAGCAAGAGATAGAGAACATTACAAAATGTAAAATGAATGACTTTGATCATATCAAATTTAAAAAGGTTTTGTACAGACAAAACCAATGAATCCAAAAGTAGAAGGAAAGCAATAAACTGGGAGAACATTTTTATAACAAAACTCTCTGACAAAGGTTTAATTTCCCAAATATAAAATGAACTAAGTCAAATTTACAAAAAAATCAAGGTATTCCCCAATCAACAAATGGTCAAGGGACATGATTAGGCATTTTTCACAAGATGAAATCAAAACTACCAATAAGCAAAAGAAAAGTGTTCTAAAGCCCTCCTGATTAGAGAAATGCCAATTAAAACAATTCTGAGACATGATTTCACATGTGGTAGATTCGCCAATATGACAGCAAAAGAAAGTGATAAATGTTGGAATGGATGTGGCCAAATTGGGACTCTAATACACTGTTGGTAGAGTTATGAATTGGTCCAACCATTCTGGAGGACAATTTGGAATTATTCACAAAGTGTTTTAAAAGAATGCCTGTCCTTTGATCCAGCCATGCCACTGATGGTTTTGTACCCTAAAGAGATAATAAGGAAAAGGACTTGTACAAAAATATTTATAGTCATGCTTTTTGTTCTGGCAAAAAATTGGAAAATGAGGGAAAATGAAAATCCATCAATTGAGGAATGGCTAACTAATTGTAGTATCTGATGGTGATGGTGTATTATTGTGATGAATTGAATAATGAACTGGAGGAATTCCATGTAAACTGGAAAAACATCTAGGAATTGATGCAGAGCAAAAGGAGCAGAACCAGGAGAACATTGTAAACAGAGACTGATACGTTATGGCACAATTTAATGTAATAAACTTTTCTATGAGCAGCAATGCAATGACTCAGGACAATCCAGAGGAACTGATGAGAAAGAACACTATCCACATCCAAAAAAAGACCTGTGGGAACAGAAATGCAGAAGGACATATGATCAATCATGTGGTTTGATAGGGATATACTTAGAGTTTTAATGTAAAAGATCACTCTACTGCAAATATAAATATCCTGGAAGTGGATTTTGAACAATGATACATGTATAACTTAGTGGAACTGCTTGTCAGCTCTGGGAAGAGGGAAGGGAGAAGGGTGGGAAATTATGAATCATATAACCATGGAAAAATATTCTAAAGAAAAAAAAAGAAAAAATGCAGCACTTGAACTTCATTATTCTTTACTCTAAGGCCGCATTGCCTTAGAATCTCTTCAATAGATCTTGCTTCTCCTCTAATACCTTTGAATGTCCCTCTTGAAACAGAAGTGTGATGTTTAAAAGGGAGCCTTTTTACATATATATATATATGTATATATATATATATATATATATATATATACATATATATATATATCATGAAGGAAGACACTTAGAGATTTTCTGTCTACAAGTTCACAGCTCCCTCTTGTCTAATAAGTGGGTGGAATATCTGGAAAAGTAAAAAATCAGGGCCCCTTGGGAAATGAGGATAAGATGCAGAAACTGGAAGGTTTTATTTAGTTTTTCAATCTCAGTTAAAGTATATAACACTATGAAGTCTTCCTTGAAATACCATAAATAATGCTTTTTATTCTGACTAATTAGATGCCAGGCTATGTATCTGGAATGGATTGGGGAAAAAGATATCCCTAGATAAATCAGAGGACATATACTATAAATGATCAGTACCTGTATTACTCAAGGAAACCTGATGACAACTCTAGAGTTATGTGCCAGATCATTTTGGTTTTTACATGCCCAATCATCTTTCTTGTCTTATCCCCCCACCCCCACAAAGTAGAGACATATGTCTTCAATTTCTATCAAGGTACAATGAAAAGAGCACTGAAATTGAAGCAAGAAGACTAAAGTTCAGATCTGGGTATACCACTTTCTTCCTTTATGAACTTGAGCAATTCATCACCATGCTAGTCCTCAGATTCTTCTGGATAATGAAAGATTTAGATTTGATAATCCTCTTAGCCCTTTTCCACTTTAAAATCTAAGATGTTATCCAATGATTCAGTGCCTCAGGGGAAAAATAAATATTAAAAGATAAATTCATTGAAATGCTGATTTTTGTTAAAGTTTAGAGGCAAGTGAATGATACTGTAGAGGGATCTTACAATCATTCTATAAAATCACAAATGTAGGGAGAGATAATTTATTTTTTGAACATATAGTAAGATTTAAGCTTTGTATTTATGCTTTAAAATTAGTATACTGGGTTTAACATATTTTTTCTGATATAAACTTTCAACATTTTGAAAATTCAGTATTTTCATTTTGTTATAAATTACAAAATAAATTACATCATGAACATTTTATTTTTAAAATCACAGTGTTTGTGTTTGTTTTATAATTATTTTCTTAAAATCATATCATCAACATTTATAGATTCATGAATGAAATATATATCTTAAAAGTAGAACATGAAACATAAATGTAATCTGATTTTCATGCTTGAAAATCTATGTGTTCCTTTGGTCATCCATTGGTTTCATAGAATGTTGATTTTTTTTTAAACACAGTGAACTATCTAATTAAATGGACTGGACTAATGCCTCACAAGGACAACTACATATGAAAATGTTTCTTTGAGCCATTTTGAGTCTAAATAATTTCAAAGCATTTTCAAACTCCTGACATATGGTTAGTTTTGCTTTCATATGTAAAATGGAAACTAAAAAAAGAGCAGTCCAGAGTAAGTATATTTTGAATATAACTGCCTAGTAGAAAGCTTCTTCTTGCTCTTATAGGTAAAAATTCTCTAAATATTTGTCTAAGAATAAAATTGAGCATAGGGAATATATTTAAAGCTCCCAAGAGAGTTGCTTGGCTTATTGTATGAAGTGATTAAATTTTGGGTTCAAGTTGAATGGAATTTGATAAGGCCTTTTATATGGTGGAAATCACCTTTAGAAGGAATTATTATCCCTTCTTTCCTTGAAGGACAAACAAAAGTTTTATTATTCTAAGAAATAGATTAAGATGACTATCAAAGATATATCACCAGTTCTTTTAAAAAATGTTTTTCAGCAGCTGAATTAGTTTCTTTTTTATATTTTTCAAGATTTTGTTTAAAGGTCATGATTAACTATGCTGCCTATTGATTCATGAATGTCTGCTGAGAACCACCCACTCCAAATCTCCATTATAGTAAACAGATACAGTTTGTAGACTGGTAATTATTTTGATTCTTAGGCAGGTTGCCAAGCTCTTTTATGCCTAGCTCTGTGTATGGTTCCTGAGATGAGGTTAGTTTTTCAGTGCCTATTGTTTTAAATGCATTCTGTGTTTAATTAACCTTGATTCAGCAGAGACAATTCTAAGAAACATCTAATCTCTTGAGATTGAAAGACTTTATCTGAGAGATATCTTTCTAAAGAATGGTGGTTGGCTCCTGCTAACTTAATAAAAAACAAACAAACAAACAATTTAAATCTACCCTGGGACCAATGATATGGGTTAATTGTAGTTAATTGAGTACATGGCTAGTCTTGTTAAACTAATCCTGGGATTGTCAGCCAGAAAATGGATTACTTTGTGATGCCTAGAAAAAAAAATAATTGAAGAAATATTGGGGACAATTGTGTTCATAGATAGAATTTATAAAATATCAAAAAATGTGGGTTAATAATACTGAAGATCTCAGCAAAAGAAACACAATGATAGATAACTAGATAAAAACAACAATGGGTATTAGACCAGAGAAATGTATAGTAACACTGACTATTTAAAACTGAAATATGGACTAAAATTTCAATCACAAGTTATAATGATCCTTTGTAAATACAATTTTAGAATCTTAGGATGCAAAAGGACTTCTAAGAGCAAATCTCTGATGTCAAAAGTAAACATTATCTATAGCATTCTTCCTGTTTTAGTCTATATATTCAAGGTCCCACTGCTCAATTCAACTGAATTCTTTCAATTCAATGCAATAAATATTTGTTTAGTGCCCCAAAATATATGAAGCATTATGTTTAGGGAAGAGGTTGTAAAGGAATAAATAAAGCAATATTTCTTACCTAAGGGAACTCATAAGGTAGCACAAAAATTAAAATCTATAGGTGTATGCATGATATGTAAATATTTTCATAATTATCATACAAATTATAACATACTAGTTACATAAAGGAAACATAAATAAAGGATTATAAAAATTAAGAGGCAAGAAAAAGGTCTTCTATCCTGAGGAACCGAGAGAGGCATACTACAAAGAAAGCTTCAATAAGAAGACAATTGAGACAAATTTTAGAAATCAGGAATAAATAAACACAGACAAGGATTGGGTAATAGAGAGGCAGAATTATCTTAAGGAATTAGAGAAATATGTCTCAGGTCAATGCCATCTCGGGTCAATTTTTTCTCCATTCCCTCTTATTTTATTGATGAGGAAACTGAGGGTTAGGGCATAAGTGACTTGACCAAGGTCATACAAATAGGGAAGTAAGGGAAAGAGTACAGTAAGTTCAATCATGAGTATTATATAATTGTTTTGGTTGTAATGTGTGTAATTCACATTTATATGGCACTTTAAGGCTTAAATAGAGGCAAATAATGAAAGTTAAAACTATAATGTTTAAGGTTAGATTGTGAAGGACATTCTATGTCAATTCAAGAAATACTGTCTTAATTTGAAATATAATGGAGATTATTTGACGTCTTTTAAACAGTTGAATGTAATTGACTTTCTTAGTGTTTGGTGGGATGAATTTATCAGGGGTAAATTAGAGGATGGGAGACTAATGTAATAGAAACAGTGAGAGGGAATTTAGGTCTGCATTTTGGTAGTGATACTTTAAGAGAAAGTAAAGTATATGTTTGAAGGATATTAAACCATAACATAACAAAAGCTAGTAGAAACGGAAGTGGTTGTGAATCAAGTCCATGTAGATGATATATGGTTCAACTGAAATAATTTCTTCCATTTGATAATGAATAATCATTAGTCTTTTAATCATAACATTTATTGTGTACCTAGTAGGAGTGTAACACTGCATTTGGAGCTCTGAGTTACAGAAGAAAGAAAGCCAAGACCTGGGTCATTACCACAAAGAGAAAAATACCATTTTAAAAATAATTAAATGAATGAATGAATAAAGGCTCTGAGGTAAGCAAAGTATGTTACAATTATGATCTTCTGTTAGCCTCATAATAATACTCCAAATAATTCCTATAATTATCCCAGTTTTTAAGCAGAGAAAACTGAGGCAGAGAGAAGTTAAGTGATTTGTCCAGAGCTACATAACTGGTTATCTGAAGCCACACTTGAACTCGTCTTACTGATTGTCCACTCAGCATTTTAGCATCCCACGGGAGTTCAAAAGAGAAATGACATGCATTTTTGGAGAAAGTGATTCTAAAACTTAATGTTTAGGTTTATTTTGGTGTAAAAATAATCTTTTCTTGCTCCTTTGGTAAATATTGGTTATGTATGTTTTTGTATGAACTACTTGGCTATGAAAGAGTTACATTTTATTCTTTTATACACAAGACTACATTTCATTTGAGCAGACCATTCTTTCTGTCAAGGAAAAATTTGATCAAGTGCAGTAAACATAGATATTGTTTTTAAATATCAGTGAATGTCTAGTAATTAAAATCAAATAAAAATATATCCTCTCATCAAAGAAAACTATTACTAAAGAGCTGTGATTCTTACTATTGAGAAATGTTTAAAATTTTTTCTAAAATATCTTATTGGTAACATTTATTGTTTTTATTTAAAACATAAAAAGCATTTCCTGATATAGTATTCCTCTCAGTGAAAATTCTGAAGAAACAGAAAAAGCAAGTAAGCAAAATCAATTGTCAGAGTAATGTTGCCTAGCATCTTATGCAATATTTATCTGTAATCCTCCATCTTCACTTCTCCAAGGGAAGGAGCATATGTTTCATTCTCTTTTCATTGGAACCAAATGAATCTACTTATATTATTGAAATCATTGTGCCTGTTGTTCCCTTAGTTCTGCTCTCATCTCTGCATTACTTCAGACAACTCATAACGAATTTCTCTGTGTTCTTCATGTTCACATTATTTGGGGGCATGCTACTAGTTCATTCAATTTACATACAGTACTTTCTTTGTCTATTGTCCAAATAATGCATAGCCACCTTTTCCAAATTTTTCTTCTAATCATAAAAAAGTTTTCTACCTTTCTTCTTTTGATTTATTTCATGCATTTGCTCTTCATTAGGTTAAAAGTTATTGATGATATAGTTTTTTCCTTGAAGAATTCCAGTATGATAGGTATCAGTGGTTCAGTAATTTTGCTGGTATTGTTTCATAAAATCAACTCCTAGATTTATTTATTATTTCAATGGTTCTCTTACATTCAATTTTACTGCTCTCACCTTTAATTTTTAAGATTTTTAATTTGGAGTTGAGTTGGAGATTTTTAATTTGTTCTTCTAAATTTTTTAATTTGCCCATGCAATTCATTAATCTTTTATTTATTTTATTAATATAAGCATTTGTAGATATAAATTTTCCCCTATTGTTTTTCCTGTATCACCTAGGCTTTGGTATATTGTCACATTTTATCATTCCCTTTAATGAAATTATTTGTTGTTTCAATAATTTGTTCTTTAAACATCTCATCCTTTATGATTAAGTTATTTAGCCATATTTAGTTTGCTTATTGTTTCTATGGCCCCTTATTATATATAATTTTTATTGTGTTATGGTCTGAGAAAGAGGAATTGAATATTTCTGTTTTTGTTGTTGTTTTTTTTTTACATTTAACGATGTTAAGAGAGTTTATATTAATTTCTCCTTTTTATGTTGTGTAATGAGAATTTTGTGTCCCAGGACTATGTTTCCCAGAATCCCACTTCTGTCCTCATGTTACTTCCTTACATTTTGTACTTTGGAGATAAGGTTTCTGTAACCACGTTCCTCCTCTCTCTTCTCCCACTTTTGAGATCCACTTTTGAGATCCAGGCTTTATCTATTTCCTCTATTTCAAGTGATTATTCATAAATCTTATAAAATATAATACTTGGAGTTATTGGATATTAATTTTTTTAAACCCTTAACTTCTGTGTATTGGCTCCTTGGTTTCCACCAAGTTGTAAGGGTGGGCAATAGGGGTTAAGTGACTTGCCCAGGGTCACACAGCTGGGAAGTGTCTGAGGCCAGATTTGAACCTATGACCTCCTGTCTCTAGGCCTGATTCTCAATCTACTGAGCTACCCAGCTGCCCCTTGGATATTAATTTTAATCTTACATTTTGGCAACCACTACAGAAAAACAAACCTTAATTTTCTTTTAAGAAAACCTTTGAGTAAACAATAGGAAATAGATAAATTTTGAAAACTCTCATTTCTCTCCTGACAATGCCTTCTCCCCAATTCCGGGGAACTCTCTTTAGGGTTTTCCCGGTGCAGCTGCCTCTCCTGCTGCTGCTGCTACCTCCACTGCAGCTAACTCCCAGGTTTGACCAGACACTGCCTGAGGCTCCTTGGCATTTTTGCTATCTGTGAGCTACTGCAGTTCACACTTTCTCTCCCCTCACTCCGATTTGGCTTCCCTATGACTGCTGTTTACATCAAGGTCTGAGAGCTTTTTGGAAGTACCTTATTTTTCCTGCAAAAAGGATGAGATCCAAATCCCATTGAGTTAGCCCCCACCACACCCATGTGGATTTCAAGCCTGCTATAGCCACTTTTCAGCAGGGGAACACCGCATGGAGCAGTCAATCCATGCTATCTATCCCAACCCATCTGGCTAACCCAGGAGGGCTTTCATGTTCCTAGTTGTTGGGGTGGTGACTGAGGTATCATGGGACCACTGCTTTTACCCCTGTGGGGGAAGGGAGAAAGGAAGGGATGGGACTCTTCTCTCAAACATTCCTTGTGAGGCTTTTACTCCTAGCCAGTGCATACTAGGGTAGTACCACCTATGCACAGGAAGTAGAGATTGCAAGCATAGCCCAGTTTCCTGTCTATCTCAAACAGCTTCTGTTTCCAGAGAGCCTTACTGATCCCATGCAACTTAAAGCTTTAGGATGTCTTTTCTTGCTGCTATTCCTGGGGGTTCTTGTATTGATAGGATACCTTGCAATTGATACCTTGAGTAATCTCGAGATTCAGAGGGGAGATTCATCTCCCTACACCCCTTGTCATTGTGGCCTGATCAGTCTCTGAAACACATCCAATGTGGCGTTTGTCCACATTATGCCCAGTGTGCGTATGGGGAACCCCAGAAGAGTGACTGAAGGAATCTAACTGCATGATGATACTGGGGAAGGGAAGGAACCTTAATGAGTCTGGAGGTGAATTTTAAGCCTTTCCTGACCCCATTGCCTTACTGATATTAACTGTTTGAATTTCTTCCCCTCCAAATAGTGAAGAAGTCTTTAAAACATGGCTATTGGAATTGTAGAAAAGGGCTCTTGAATTCAGTGCCTATATCTTGTCACATATATTGTATTTGCTGATTGTTTGTTTTAAGATTTAATTTTGTTTTTAAGTTTATATATTAAGTGAATCTAATATTTTCTGTTACACTAAGTCATTTTAAGTTACGGTGTTTTGGCCATTAGCTATATATGCTATTCATTATCTTTATTTGTACTATGACTGGACTGGAGAAAATACCATTGTAAAAGTCCATAAACAACTTGCACAAACCGTTTTCTGTGGCAAAACAATAGGTCAGTGATGGGCAAACTACAGCCTGCGAGCAAAATGTGGCCCCCTGAAATGTTTTATCCAGGCGCGTGACATTATTTCTAATCTGACAAATACAATGAGTAGGATACAATACAATGAAACTTGGAAAGACTTGCCTTAGAAACAGACTGACAGATGAGCATTTCCTTTCCTTTGGCCCCCTCTTTAAAAAGTTTGCCCATCACTGCCATAAGTCCTTATCATGCTGAGTTTGTCTCCAGATTCATCAAGGTCATATCTTGCTTATGTTTTGTTTTGTTTGCTTTTGTTCCTTTTTTGTTTCTTTTTTGCTTTTGTTAATTATCACATAGATGATCGTGGATGGACTCCATAAAACTAGTTACAACCTGAAAACAACCTTTGGAGAATTTAGTGACCTAAGAATGTCACTTGATTTTAAGAGGTCTTTAGAAGTGATTTTCAGGTATCTATTAGCACCACTACCTCTGACTGATCATTTTCCTCCCTTTGAGTTGTTTGTAACAAGAAGTATGGGTCCATTTAGTGGTTGAAGTGAAGTGCAATAGCACTATTGTATTACCCACCTCCACATTTATGAAAAATGTATTGGATAAGACATCTGAAGTGATTTTCACTATTGTAGTCCTTTCCTCCACATTGTAATAGATAGGACATATAAAGACATACATTTACAGCTGTCATTACAGTCTCATACCAGAAGAGGGAGGTTTCCCCAAGGGACTTTATTACCATGTGATGGGTTATAATCTCATCCAGGAGACGAGAAGCATTATCCAATGGAGCTTTGTAACTCCTATACGGTTTTTTTATATTTATAACTCTTCAGCTTAAGCTACCCTTCCACCAGAATGATCTAGAGTCTTCTTGACATTTTAGACCCAAAAGGCTTTCATCAGTAGTACAGAGGTTTTTGTTTTTCTGGGCTCTCTTGCCACATTTTGGAATGATGGCAGTAATAGACTTTGTTAGAAATATCTTTGCCAATGTTGAAAGATTGGCTAGATCTGTAGATAATCTATATATATCATGGACAAGTGTCCATGAGCAGGGGGTAGCTGGGGTGGCTCAGTGGATTGAGAGCCAGGCCCAGAAATGGGAGGTCCTGAGTTCAAATCTGAACTCAGACACTTCCTAGCTGTGTGACCCTGCACAAGTCACTTAACCCCCTTATCAGTTTTAAAAGAGTCATAACAAATTACACAAATACGGTGCTGATACCTGAGCCAGTAAGTCCATAAACAGTGAAATGTAATTACAGACCAATTTCTTTGATGAAAATTGAAGTAAAAATCTTAAATAAAATACCAGAAAAGAAATGACAGGCATATATCACAAAAATTATTCACTATAACCATGTGAGATTCATGTCTAGAAAACAAGATTGGTTCAATATAAAGAAAACTATCTGCATAATTGACCACGCCATTTATAAAACTAACAGAAATCCCATGATTATCTCAATAGATGCTGAAAAAGTCTTTGACAAAAGGCAATACCTATTCCTATGGAAAATAATAAGTAGTATTTATTTAAAACCACCAGCAATGATGGAATACTATTGTTCTCAAAGGAATAATAAACTGGAGGAATTCCATGTGAACTGGATAGACCTCCAGGATTTGATGTAGCATGAAAGGAGCAGAGCCAGAAGAACATTGTACACAGAGACTGATATACTATGGTAAAATTGAATGTAATGGACCTCTGTACCAGCAGCAATACAATGACCCAGGACAATTCTGAGGGATTTATGGTAAAGATGCTACCCACATTCAGAGGAAGAACTACAGGAGTGGAAACACAGAAGAAAAACAACTGCTTGAACACATGGGTTGATGCAAACATGATTGGGGATGTAGACTCAAAATGACCACACCAATGCAACTATCAACAATATGGAAATAAGTCTTGATTGATGACACATGTTAAAACCAGTGGAAATGTGCATGAAGAGGGGGGTGAAGGGGGAGCGAAGGGGAAAGTAAAAACATGTAACCATGGAAAATTTTTCTAAAGAATAAAATATTTTAAAAATAAGAGTAATATGCAAAGTAAAACAAGAAAAATAAAATAAAAAACTATACTACAATAAAATAAAATAAAATAAAACCACCAGTAAGTAACATCTGCCTTGCGACTAAGTTAGAAGCCTTTCCAGTAAGACCAGGAGTGAAGTAAGGATGTCCATTTTCCCCACTACTACTTAATATTGTACTAGAAATGCTAGCTTTATGATTAGAAAAGAAAATTAAATTGAAAAATTTAAAGTAGATAATGAGGAAACTGAACTACCATTATTTAAGGATGATATACTTAGAGAATCCTTGTGAATCAGCTACAAATAGTTGAAATAATTAGTAAATTTAACAAAGTTGGTGGATAAAAGGTATATGATAAATGTTGGAGACAATGTGGCAAAATTGGGACATTAATGCCTTGTTGGTGCAATTGTGAACTGATACAACTATTCTGGAAGGCAATTTGGAATTATACCCAAAGGGCTAAAAGAATACATACTCTTTGATTCAGTAATACCACTACTAGGTTTATAATCCAAAAATGGGAAAGGACCCATTCGTATAAAGATCTTTATAGCTACTCCTTTTATGATGGCAAAGAATTGGAAATTGAAATGATATCCCTTATTTGGAGAATAGCTGAACAAATTGTGCTATATGTTGGTGATGTAATATTATTTTGCTATAAGGAATTTTGAATAGCATGTTTTCAGAAAGAGCTGGAAAGACCTACATGTACTGATACAGAGTGAAATAAGAATCACCAGGAAAACATTATACACAGTAATAGCAATATTGTGGGATGAAAAAATGTGATAGATTTTGCTACTAGAGCAATCTAGAATCCAGAATAATTCAGAAAGACTTATGAAAAGGAGTGTTATCCAAATCTAGAGGAAGAATTCTTGGAGTAGAGATGCAGATGAAAGCATATGATTTATCACTTGTTTATTTTGGTATATATTTTGAGGTTTGGGTTTTACAAGATTATTCACTCACAAAAATAAATAATATGGAAATGTTTTCTGGGATAATATATGTATAATCATATTAAACTGCTTGCCAGCTATGGGAATGGGGAGCAAAGAAGGGAGTGAGACAATTTGAATCATGTACCTTCAGAAAATGTATGTTTAAATTTGTTGTTAATGTAAAAATTATAAAATAATGATAGTAATAGTTTTAAAATACTGGTTTATGGTGGATAGAGCCTTGAATTTGCACTCGGGAAGACTTACATTGGAATCCTATTTCATATTTCATAACCTTAATAGATATATGGACCTAGAACTCTCATTTAACATGTTGAGCTCGTGTCTTTATTTGTAGAAAAGAATCAATAATAGGTTCTATTTTATAGAATGATTTTTAAAGATCAAATGTGAAGCACATTGCAAATTTTAGGTTGCTAAATGTTCATTATATCATTCTTCTTAAACTGTTATAGCATGCAGTATTATGTTATCCCATTTATATATTTTTTCTACAATTTATATTGATCATTAAGTCTAATATCCTTAAGGGCCACACTCATAATTTCCCTGGACAATGATTTGGTCTTGAATCTCCAGGTTTTTCCACATAGCAATTCATGATTTATTCATTTGATTAATATTTCCTTGATGCTCTAGAGTACACTGAGTGCAAATAGATGCAATGACCATCACTTCTTGGGAAAACATTTAAACTACAATTTAGGATTTCATATTATACTACTTAAATTTCAATCATAAGTGATTTCTAATTAGTTTATGATATGAAACAATTTACAACATTACTTCTTATCTGTCTCTCCCTCCACATTTCCTAAAACTACTTCAGATTTTGGGAATGTAAAGAAAGAATTAGTCTGAATGATAAAAGAACTAAAAATAAATAAATCACAGGTCACAAATATAGATTTGCCAGCAAAGTATTTTCCTTTTATGCTCTGTGTGCATAATTATAGACACACAGATTTTGAGGGCCACAGAGACAGAAAATATATATATTGCCAACTGTGAGATAGTGACCCCAATATACCTTTAATAATAAAACTTTCAGTTACAAGCATTTTTCACAAGCATGTTGCTCTTCCCAGGTTGGTTTCCATAGGCCACACTAACTATATTTCTCTCTCAGAAACATTAAACACACAGAACACATTTCACACAAATACCATTCCACTAAGCCAGACAAAAAGTGTACAAAACACATCCCTCTCAGGAATCCCTTCCAGAGACTTTTTGAAGCCGCCAATTCCCTATATACTTACAAGTTCTTAGTCCATAATTACAAACACAACAGCTAGCCATTTATGGGTATCTGTTGGAACAAACACCAAATTTTCCATGATTCTTTATCAAATGCATAATCAAAAATCCAGGAACTCAATCAAAAGGAATGTGAGTTAAGAAATTTGGGAGATCATGAATCCTAGCCTGATTACTTAGATGGATATGGAATGTACACAAAGAGTACCTGTTGGTACCAGTTTTTCTGGGTAAAAAATGGTGGCCATGTAGTCAGGAGTCTTAAAACTTTATTTCTGAAACCAGAAATATCACTCTAAAATAAAATATTACCAAGGCTGCAATAAACAGAGTCTTTAATATAAGCAAGAGAATTGCAATTCAGGGTACCACATAGCATGGAGATACTGGAGTGGCCAAGAGCCAAGGAGCTCAGAGTTCTTATAAAATACCAGGTTGGAGGAAGTGGGCCACAACTCTTGGGATGACTCAGATGCCAGTATGAGAGGGTTAGAACATTCTATAATTTTACAAAGTACAGCAGTGACTACTAACTACTATGTAAGTTGTTTTGCATTGATATGCCTGGGAAATGTTGGAAGTGCTCTTTGTCAAAGAAACCAAAGAATCAGTTTTTAACTGGTTTGAACCAGCTCAATCATCCTCGGGCAATTTAGGGCTCTGGATTTGGAATGAGGTCCATTAATAACTGGCTACATTTGATGTAGTCAGTATTAAAATTACATCTTTAATCAACTTGGTTCTAACGGTCACTAATCTTAAAAACAATTTTGCCTTTAAGAAGTTAGTAAGATATCACATTTGCTTTCTCCATGAACTGTATTGGAAAAAGTCCTTCAATTTTTTTCAGAATAATTAGATTATGATTTCAGAGTTTGTGGGTTATATGTATGTGTGTGTTAAAGTTAAAATCTTTTTTTGTTTTAATTAAAAGAATTTTAAAGCAATTTAGTTTTCTTAGAGGAGACTAACTTATGAAATGTCTTTTCTTCAGTAAAAAGTCTGGGTTTTTTTAGATCCATTATCTAATTTGGATTTGGCTCCTTTGTATGAAGCATGCCTTTTTGTACAAACATTTTTCTATGGACAACTTATTTAATATGCAGTGTTTGATAGCAATTATTTAATATATTTATTTACACATCCTATCCCAGGCTACAGATGAAGTAAAGTCTGCAACTTTTAAGTGCATTCATTTGTGTATAAGGGGTCATCTTCTAGCAACAACAAGAAGTATTCTATTGCCTATATTTTGATATGAAAATTAGTTCCTTATCAGTCTGTACTCCTCCTAAGATGGGAGTAAAATTGGAATAAATGGGGGAAAATTGGATTTCTAAATTTAAAAAAGAGTAAAAATTTTAAGAAAACATTAAGGTCATGCAAATATAAATGTAATTTCAAAGTTATTCTGAAATTTGAAATTTTTTAGAACTTCTAAACTTCTACCTTCTGCGTAATCCTAAATATTTGTGTTTTGGTTTTTCAGTTTCTATTTGAATTTATTTTTGAATTTTATTTTTTCCATATTTATCATTTATCACTTAAGTAGATTAGGATTTTTAGTATTTATTTTCTTTTATTTTGAAATCCATGTTCTCTCCCTCCCCCTCCCCCCAAAAGTCAGGCAATATAATAGGGATTTTGCACATATTATAATATATCCTTCCCTGTTCACCATGCCATAGATTGCTTACATATATTGTTTTATATATTGCTTACAGTAAAGAAAAATTCGTGGAAGAAATAGAGTATAAAAAGGTACATTTCAATATGCATTCTCATTCTGTCTGATCTTTCTATGGTGGTGGATATCCTTTTTCATCATGAATCCCATGGAGTTATCTTGGAACCTTGCCTTGTTGATAATAGTTGTCATTCATAGTTGATTATCATATATTATTTTCAATGTGTACAAGGTTCTCCCAGCTCTCGTCACTTCACTTTGTATCACTTCATACAAGATATTATGATTTTTGTTGTTTTGTGACCATCTTGTTTGTCATTTCTCATAGCACAATACTATTCCAATATAATCATATGCCCCAACAAATTCAGACGTTACCCAATTAATAGACATCCCTTTATAAAGTTTCTAGTTCTTTGCCACCGAGAGAGAGAGAGAGCTGCTATAAAAAGCTAAATTAGAATACATAGTTTGTTTGTTTTCCCTTTTTCTTTGATCACCTTAGGAAATAAATCTGAGTGATATTGCTAGGTCAAAAAGGTATACATAGTTTCATAATTTTTTTAGCTTAATTATAGGTCACTCTCCAAAATTATTGAAACATTTCACAGTTCCATAAAAAAATATTAGTATCTCATTTTTTCATATACTCTCCGATATAAGTGACATATTGGAGAGTATATGAAAAAATCATTTTAGCCAATCTGAAAGGTATGAGACAGTATCTCAGAGTAGTTTTGATATGGATTTCCTCAGTTGATAATGTTTTAGAGCAGTTTTCATGTAGTTTACATAAATTATATGAAAAATCATACATATTTATATATTATCATTAATTTCATCATCTAAAACTGTCCATATCTTTTGATCATTTATCAACTGTAGAATGGCTTATATTCTAATATATTTGATATAGTCCTCTACGTATTTTAGATATGAGACCTCTAACTGAGAAACTGTGTACAAAAAAATCTTTCCCACCTTATTGATTTCCTTCTAATCCTGGCTATATTCATTTTCTTTTCAATTCTTAATATATTTTAAGTTATCCATTTTACATTTCACAATGTTTTCTAACTCTTACTTATTAAAAAATCTTCTATCCATAAATCTGATGGGAAATATATTCCCTGTCCTAATTTGCATAAAATATATCTGTTTGTTCAATAGTGATGTGTATTTTGACCTCACCTTGGTAAATAGAATAAAATATGGTCATATATCTAGTTTGTGCCAAACTGCTTTCCAGGTTTCTCAACAATTTTTACCAAATTGTGAATTTTTAACCCAAAAGTTTTACCTTTGTGAAATGGAAGTTAGTTATAATATTTTACAATGGTTTGTTGTGTGTCCTGTTGTATGTCTTTGTTATCTGAACTTTATCTTTGTCAGATGCAAGTTTATTATAATATTTTAGTATATCTATTCTGTTCCTCTGATTTACTTTTCTACTTTTTAGCCACTACCAGATAGGTTTAATTCTGAATTTCTTCAATATATCAGTGTAATATCATAAGAAATTAAATAATAATAAAGTTAGCCTGATATTGGCAGTGTTTACATCAGGTGTAAAATAGATAAGTAGCAATGAATATTTAATAACTGGAATTGTCTAAAGTTTTAATTGAACTATGGGTTCCTAATATAATATTCTTCAAACTCTGTTGTTAAAATCAGAACCATACATTTTGATTTGGCTTCAAATAATTTTGGACAAAGATAGTTTAAGGGATTGTACTAAAGTGTATTAAGATCTTTTAAAAATATTTTTGCAAGGACATCAAAGGTTTTTATAAGCAACATGGAACAGGAGAAGTGAATCTATTGAAGAGAATTCCCTTCAGAGCTGCCCTGAGGATGTCCAAAGTGTCCAAGAGAATATGTTTCTGTTAAGTTCCCAAGATAAGCCCAAAATGAATGAGCATGTAAAATAATAATAATGAAAATAATAATAATCAGCATAAGTTTAAAACTAAGGCACAAACTTATGGCATTTAACAATATAAATCAATATAACAATATAAAATCAATATAAATGTTAGATGATATTCAGACTTCCTATTTAATAAGTAACTATCTGATGCTGATGTTCCTGTGATGGTCTGATTCTTCTGATTAAATATCATTTACTTCTAATTGATTGGCTTTTTATATTTATTTTTGTGTTATAAGGAGTGAATGCTTCATATAAAGTATATTAGCATATTATTGTCTTATATGTACATGGGTCTGTCATGATTAAAATTTTCTGGAGACTATATGTTAATTTATAGTTATTAGTTAAAAGTTTAGACAGAGGCAGAGACAGAGACAGAGACAGAGAGAGAGAGATAGAGAGAGATAACCTGATGACCTAACTACTTATAATTAATCGGTATGCCATGCTACCCGGCTCCAATCACAAAGCTCTCCAGCCTAAAAGAAAGCCTTCCAGACATCAGGAGTCACAGCATTTAGGACCAGTCTCTTCCTAGAGTCAAGAAACCCTGGGGAGCCTCCAAAAAGTATAGCTCTGCCCAGTTAAAGAATAGGGCTGATACTGATTAAAATGGGTTTTCAAACAGAATTAGATGTAAAATTTATATAAAGTTCACACAATATGGTCTTCAATTTTCTTTAGAACATATGTAATGCCTTCCCTTAAGTCATGCCTTTATGTGAGGGATAAGTAGAATGATTCCTTACAAGTAATTCATGAGAATCTATGGAACATTTCTGTCAATAGTTACAGATTTTTAATGACTCCATCCATTATCAGTTTTGCAAATAATATAGAGTTTCAGTCACCTTCTTAAATGTAACTGTTCTTTACTTCATTAGGTCAATAGCATGCCTATTTTACCTTTCTCATTTAACATAATTTGCTTTTTTATATTTTTGGAATTTTTACAACAATGAAAATGACCTGGAATTTTCCATTCTCAATAATTTGTTCTATTACAAATTGACTACTTCTTGTTATTTTAATTTTCATTGCTTTTCAATTACATGTAGGAAACATTTTGACATATTATCTGACATTTTGTAATATTTTCCTTCTTCCCTCCTCCCAATCCTCAAAGTAGAAATATCCTGAAATAGGTTCTATCAGTGATGTCATGTGATACATATTTCCATTTTCTTAATATTATGAAAGAAGACATATCTCACATAAAATAAAAAAAATGAAGGAAATAAAATGAAAACTGCATGCTATGATTTGCACTTAAAATTCAACAATTCCTTCTTTGAATTGTGATTAACTTTGTTCATCAAGAGTCCCTTGCATTTATCTTGGAAACTTGCTTTCCTTATAATAATTTAGTCCTTCACAGTTGATCATTGTAAAATATTTCTGCTACTGTTTATAGAGTTCTCCTGATTCTGCTTATTTCACACATTGGTTCATATAAATCTTTCAAGTTTTGTTTTTTTTTCCTGAATTTACACTGTTCATCATTTTGTATGGAAAATAGTATTCCATTACAAATATATACCACAAGTTGTCCATTCATTCCCTGAATTATGGATATCACCTCAGTTTCCTCACATTGATTACTTCTCAAACTTTTGTAATAATGTTTTTGATGCAAGTTCAATTGTTTATATTACACTTTGTGCTCCTTTGAACCCTATGATTTATACTTTTAACTTTTACTTTAGTGACTAAGTTATCAAATCTAGAATTTCTAGTATGCCTTTCTTTTAGTATGCATTTAAATTTAGAAATAGGAATTTGAACTTTTACTTCATGTACCAGTTAGATATTGATGTGATCCTCTAAGAGACTTGGGAGAGTAATTATCTGGTATACACACACCTTCAAGTTTTCTTTATATTGATCTGAGAGTCTAGAAGTAGAAAGTGGGAAAAGTACATATTTATCTTATTAAATTCTAATTGAAATTTAGTGCTTCCTTTAATCACTAAAAAATTAAATTAAACTGAATTTTTTAAAAAATGATTTTATTCAGTGATGGGGTCAATAGGCTTCACCAGATTTGAAGAACTAAATGAAATGGTCAGTGACTTTTTAAAAAAGAACTCATGATATAAATAAGTTTTATGATAAATTTTAGGAGGATATGAATACTTTTTATTTGAGGTGGGTACCTTTCAGAGAAGGAAATTAAAGTGATAGTAATTGAATTGGGACTAGGAAGAAGGAGAGGATAATAAAGGTAGATGGGAGAAAGGGAGAATATATTTAAGATATTGATGATATTATGAACAAATACACAAAGAATGAAAGAGATCTGGATTGTGATAGAGGACACAGAGAAGAAAACTTTTCCATTGGGTTCAAAACTGCTTTAAATACACCTTACTTAAAGTTCAGAGTATACATATATGCTTGAGTACAGTCCAAATACAATTTGTGTGTTGGAAGCCATTGAATGAAACAAAGTTTCTAATAGATATTTTTATCTGGACCCCATCAAAGTTAATATAGCTGACAGGGTCATATATTGACTCGTTTGACCTAAAAGGATTGGGTCAGACAATGGATGGCCTATCTGAGATAAAACGCTGGACCCCTCCCAATGGCTCCTTTTATTTTTGAAAACATATTAATTTTGCTTTTAGGATAGCTTCAATTTTTGTAGAAAGCCTCTAAATACTCTATAGTAAACCAGAAATTAAGGAGTCAACAATTTTTCCTAAGAGAAAAGAGCAGAAGTCAGTAGAAGCTGGCCTGGTCCTGTATCTATTCCTAGACAGCCAAGGTCAAAGCAGGCACTCAGACAGTTTCACATTCAGCCAGGTACTTTCTATCCCATAATGTTAAAGACTCATTCATTAAAGATATCTTTTGAAGTATGGGAAGCTTTTCCCTGAAATAACTTTTAGATAAAAATGAAGGTAATTTCTAATCTTGAATCTTGTCTCATCTGGGCTTAATCTTCATGGGAGAAAATTTTGTAAGTCATATGCCAATCATGATGTAATTCTGTAATTTCAATTGCACTTTGTAAGAAACTGGTATGAAATAAAGAAAGCTCAGAAGCTTTTTGGAGCAGTCACGAGTTGACAGATAGACAGTTCCCAGATCCATTCATTCTCACCTACACAGTGCACCTCCCAGACCCCTGGAACTGTTGGATAGCTTCTGACATTTGTGTTTATGTATGCATAGGGAAAATAGTCTCCAGTATCCGGGTGGGTTTTCTTTTGTTTTGTTTTGTTTTGTTTTTCTTTTCTTTTAGTAAATGGTTATCAGAGAGCAACAAAAAGATTCCCTTTTGAAAATTTAGAAACTATTTAATTTTAATTATTACCTGTTGGCTTAGCCCATTAAGCCATACTGATATGGCTTAGCTTTTTATGAACTAAAAAAATGAATCAATCATATTAGATATTTTTGTATTACTCTCTTGGAGTAAAATGTGTTTTTCATCCTTTAGATATAGGAAGGCTAGCTCTTGGTGTCCTTTTTAAAAATTCACTAAAATACTTAAATAAATGAGTCATCTCTAAGAAGTATTAATCATTTCTTCACTAACAGAGTGAAAGTCAAAGTAATGAGATTTAAAGGGAAAACCAAAACCTACAAATGTGAGCAATTTTAAAAAAAGGTAAAAAATGAAAACTAAAGTGAGAGATAACTAAAGATAGTCTATGCTTATGAACTATACCTATGTATATTATTCCATATACTATTGTGACTGTTGGTTAGTCAGAAGAAATAAAAATTTGATCAGTTAGTACCTAAGTCTTTTAGGACAAAGAAAATTATAAAAGGTCTAACTAATTCACTTAACAGAGCAAGTAGTTAGTTGAGGTTGAAATTAAGTAGTCAAAACATGGCCTTCAAACAAATACATTTTTTACTCTCTGAAGTCACTTTTCCTTAGGATGTTTAATGTTCTATTGACAGAAATATATTCACTGTTTAAGAATTTTGTAAGACCTCATTAGCACATTTCCTTGCAAGTGAAATGGGCAATGTAGCAGAAACATGTGACATAGAACTTCATGCTTACCAGCATGGCATGAAAGAGCTATTAATGTACATCATTTCTTAAACCTGACTTCTGTGTAATTAATTTCTGTTCCCTAGAACTCCAATTCCCACTATCCTGTGTTCCTTCTCATGTTATGTGCTGATGGAGGGAGGATATAAATTTGGTTTCAACCCACCTCTTGTTCTTTCTTTCAGTGACAGAGCACTATGGAGGTGAGGTGAGACAAGAGGCAGGATAACTTCCTCATCTAGTTTTAATTTTGTTAGATAATTAGTTTTTTTTTTACTTCTATTTCCTTCCTGCTTCAAGTGATTATTAATAAACTTTATAAAATATAATTCTTAGAGTGTTGGACGTTAATTAAAATCTTACATTTTCTATATAAAAAAGATAGATCTCAGTTCCCCAGACAGTAGGATCACATAATACAAATTTTACCCAGAGAACTTAGACATCACAGGCAGTCCTAGTCAGAGAAATTGCTTCATTATAAAACAGAAGTTTAATAGTTCAAGGATATAACCTTCTTTAGAAGAAAAGGGGATCTCTACTCTTGGAGACAGAAAAAGATCACACAAATAATATATAAATTCCTTTACCAAACATCTCATTTGTGAGAAAGGGAATTCCTGAGAAACATGCATCTTCACAGAAGAAAAGGATCATATATTTTGTACTCTGCGTCTGACAAAATAAGTTTATAACAAAAGTGAATTTAAATTTGCCCTAATTTTTAACTGTTAGCTATCCAGACAATGCTAGTATAACAGGAAAAAAGTTTTCTAATCATAAGTTCTAAAGATCTTGCCTCATGGGAGTATTCTAAACTGCTGGCATGGGTGGTTACTCTTAGAAAATTTGGTAAGAATCAACAAGCCAAAGGGAAATTATGGATTTCTGGCAGCATTGCTAAAATAAGAATTCATCCATATGAATATAAATCTTGAGATATCCTGCACCATGTATGTGTGTGTGTATATATGTGTGTGTATATGTGTGTGTATATATATATATCATATATTCCTTCACTGAAAGTATTATTAATTTGTGAATCACATTACCATATGAAAAAGAAATGTGCCTTTGGAATTTCAAGGATTATTTATTTATACCATGCAAGATATTTGTGCTTATGATATAAGGCATGGAAATTTATAGCCTTTAAAATTTTATATTGATCATTTTGGTTGAAAAATTATTATTTCTGTAATTAAGTGATTATTTTTCAATATCTTCCTTTTTTTCTTTTCATCCCTTCCTGTCTACTTTAAGTGATATCCTATTAAAGGCAAGGGCTAGATATATTTTATATATTAAAAATCTGATCCATTTTGTTAATCTCTCTCTCTTTCTCACTCTTTCTCTCTCTCTCTCTCTCTCACACACACACACACACACACACACACACACCATGCACACACACATGCAACATTAATTCCCTCAATTGTATCTAAGATGAGACCACAGAAATCTCTTGTGTAAGTTTTTTTTTCATATATCATCTAAAGATGGTATCTTGAGAGTATATTTGAATTGGATACTAGTTAATTTAAAATTACTTATAGTTTCAATATTTTTTGTTCAAGAAAGATTTCAATCAGATATCACATGAATCTTTGTGCCTAAGACACTATGACTGGAGATGCCAGAAATGTAACATTTACTATTAAAATAATATAGCTACTAGGAGGGAGGGAGGGAGGGGGAGAGAGAGAGAGAGAGAGAGAGAGAGAGAGAGAGAGAGAGAGAGAGAGAGAGAGAAGAGAGAGAGAGACAGAAGAGAGACAGAGAAAGACAGACACAGACACAGAGACACAAAGAAACAGAAAAAAGAGAGAGAAAAAGACACTTTAGGTAAACCTATTTAACAAGTTTTTAATTTTTAAAAATTTGTTCATTTATACCTTAATGAGTTTTTGGCTAGTCACAAAGAAGCTATTTATCAAAGGCAGAAATTAAGTTCAATTCTTCCAAAGGTTCTCAGACCAGCTCTTTAGCTAATATATCATACTGACTCTCAAGTATTTATATTATCTACAAATAGTTCCAATTCTGTGAAAATTAAATAGTTTTATATGACTATCAAGGAAAATGATATTGATAAGTTTATTGTTCTTTTTTAATATGTAGGCAATGTTTTTTTAAATGAACTTTTTACATACAAAATAATAGCCATAAATATTAATTTTTTATTACTTTTAGGAAGAAAGAAGAATAGTGTGAGTAAAGTATCAGCCCCAGTGTTAGGAATATGTTTCTTATTTTAAGTGCTACCTCTAACATATCCTAGTTATTCCAACATAGGATCATTGATTTAGATGTAAAAGGGATCCTATAAATCATCAAGTTTTGTTATGTTTTGTTGTTTTTGATGAGGAAACAGATCTAGTAAAATTAATATGCATACACAAAGTAGCTGCTTGAAGCTAAATTCAAAATATTAAAAATTCAAATTTTAAAATATGTAAAATTAGTGATGTTAAAATTCAACTTGCCTCTGGGGCAGGATGATATACTGTTAAAGGGACAAGACTTAGATTTAGAAGACCAAAATTCTATGTTTGGCTTTGGTACTTACTTGGTGTTGTTTCCTAAACTCATTATTCCTGTATTCAAAATAAGATACAATTAAACATAATTCCAAAAATCCTTAAGCAAATGGTAAGGACTAAATAATTTGATATATAAATAGGTAATTTGTAGCTATAAAATCATACTTACTATTTCATGTGTTACAAAGAAAGGAGGTCATGGTGGTAATAGAGGATATAATCCATAGCATGATGTTTTATACTATGAAGTAAATGTGATTCTTCTTCTTAAGTCATTCTTTGAAATTTAATTAATTCATTAAATTCATTCATAAAACAAAAATTTATTAAGAGATTTTTATGTTCTAGGAAATAGGAATAGAAAAAAGAAATAATCCCTGCCCTCACAAAGCTGACCAGCCAAAAAGAAAAAAACATAGTATTGCATATGTATATATTGATATATGCATAGGTGTATATATATATACACAAATATGTATGTATATATTATATATGTATGTGTTATGTTACATATTATATATGTTATATATAGTACCTTGGAAAATTTCAGAGTGGAATTCCTACAAGATACAGGGTTAAGCCTCAACCCAGAATTCCAGGGGGCCTTCCTCTAGAGAACTCTGGGTGAGGGGGCAGTTGAGGGCAGTTAGGGGCTGTTGGTTTTTGGGGTTGGAAGTGAGCAGGTCACCCTGCTTGCTGATCCCATTTCTTGATTGCTTTGGAGGCCTGGTGGCAAAAGCCATTTTGGTTCTTCTCTGCTGCTAGCCTGTTTAGCTGAACTAGACCCTTCTAGCAATATCACTATTGTTACCATTTAGTTATTTAGATATTAGAAGTGATTAATTATAGGCTTTGAAAGCAAGCTAGTTATAAAGACAGTCTCTCCCTCCTTGGGGGAGGAGCTGTTTCTACCTAACAGTTCAGAGTTTCCCAGATCTTATCCTAATCCTTGACAAAACTTCCTTTCCTTCCCTTCCTCATTCATCAGTAAACCTTCATCTTTTGGGAGCAGTGCTTGTCTATTATTTTGGGAATACTCACATCCATCTTCAGCTAAGTTTCCTTCAGCTGTCTGGCCCATACAAGTCAGGTTCATCTGTCCCTGATAACTACAAGACATCAAGCTTCTCCTATTATCCCTTAGTAAAACCTGGGGGGAAAATAAGTTGGGAAAGAAAACATCATTAGAGATTTGCCTTGTCTAGCCTTGCCAGAAGAGTTTGGATTAAACCTCTAGTTCCAAATGATTTCTAACTGCTTGCTGGGAGTGGGGTGATAGGAGCACTGAGCCAGTTTATGTCCCTCCCTCTTCGCTCAAGGCTGTCAGTGAAGGAGGAGTGAGTCTAACAAGTTACTGATTTCTGGCCATACCTTCAGCTTCTCAAACACTGTTTCATACAAATATAACTATATATATGTTCATTTCTTTATGGAAAAGAAACTTTATTGTTGATAAGCTTTGATTTGACCATAATGCTACTACCTGAGCATGGTTTATATTTAAGTTCCTTTTTCTTTGCTCTTTTATCACTTCTTAATATTTTTATTATCACCATCAACACCCTCTTAAAGTATCAGATTCTTTTGCAGTATTACTTGAAAACAATGCTGAACAAAGCACTGAGTAACCAAATATTTTTTCTTACTAGAATTATTTTGAAGAATTATAAGTTTACTGAGAAGTATTATTTAGTTCCATGAATAGCTTTGTACTTTTTTCTTCAAAATATTTCCACAACCATAAATTATGACAACCTCTCTAACGACACTTTCATATTTGTAGTTGGAACTTCTTGCTATGTTGGCCCCCTGGGTCACTATCCTCTAGAGTCTTCTCCATTTGACATTTGGGAAATGTTGCTAATAACAAAGTAATAGCCAACTCCTCAAAATCACATTGGAGACTCTAGAGACTAATTCAAACTGCTATTAGTCTCCCCTGGCATTCAGTAGAGAGATGCAGTTCACCCTTTGATCCCAACTAGTAACTAACAATCTCTCTAGGCAAAATTAAATCTTACTCCAAGAAAGGCTTAAGCCCTGGAATTCCCATGCCACCTTTCAGCTGGCTCATTATAGAGTAAAATTGGAACCAAGGCAAAAAGCATTTTTCCTCCAATATACTACGATAATTAATATAATTGTTGCTATACAGAGGATTTTCTAATATTTTAGTTATAAAATAACGTCATGATTTGCACAAAATATTTTCTTGCTATATTAATATTCTTAAATTATACATAAATGCTCTCATATATATGTATCATTATATATATTTTAAAAAACATATATTTCCAAGATAGTTTGTATTCAACTTAAAATATTGTTAAATGTGCCTCAAAATAAGTATAGTTGACCTATATTATTACTGAAGCCTAATTTTATGACTCCCACAAATAAAGTGCTATATTGGGATCTAAATAAGACTCTACTTCCAAAGAACATAAATTAATATTTGAAATACTAGTAAACTTCTTGATACTCTTCTTTTTAGAAGATTCAATTGCATTAAATTCGTTTGTCCATTCATTTGCCTTGAGAATGCACAGGTAGTTAGACATAATCTTTTGAGGAAACAATATATACTTAGAAATGTATTTTCATTATACTGTATCTGTTCTTTTTGTTTCTATATAATACAGAATATATATGAACAAAACTGGTCATCTGAATATTTCCTTTATATGACACTATTAACTGTACATTTTCCTAGAGTGCTAATATTTTTATTGATAACAAATTTATTCATGAACTATACATTTATTTTCCAAATAAGTTTGTAAAAAAAAGTCTGCTCAATAAATATATTCTAAAAATGATTTTCGAGTGGTTCACTGAGATTCAAATGTTCTTATACAGGTAAAAAGGAGTGTCTAAAAATATAAAACATTCCATGTTTTTCAAAATGAATGAAAAATCCACTATGATTCTCATTATATGAACAATAATATTAACGATGTTAAATGATCATTTTTGATGATTAAAGGAGCAGAAATCTAGAAGTTGACATTTTATTTTTCTGTGTAATATTGCTAAATATTAAGAGAAAAGATATTTTAGAAGCCTCTCAATTTGACAAATAAAAAACATATCTGCTATTTTCTAACCAACTTCAGTCTTTCTAGTTTGGGGAAGAGGAATCTGTTAGAAGGTATTTCAAATACATATTGTAAAGAACATAGTATCAATGAGAATGCAATAGTCTATTATAAGGATCATTCACTATGACAAGATAGCATTCACACAAAGAATGCAAAATGGGTTCATCATCAGGAAAACTATTAGTGAATTTGACTATATAAATAGCAAAACAAACAGAAATCATAGGATTATATTAATAGATGGAGAAAAAAGGTTAACTCATTCCTATTAAAAACACTAGAGAGGGGGAAGCTGGGTAGCTCAGTGAATTGAGAGCCAGGCATAGAGATGGGAGACCCTAGGTTCAAATCTGGCCTCAGACACTTCCCAGCTGTGTGACCCTGGGCAAGTCACTTGACCCCTATTGCCCATCCTTACCACTCTTCCACCAAAGACCCAATACACAGAATTTAAGGGTTTTAAAAAAATGAACAAAAAAAAACACTAGAGAAATATTAATAGCAACCTATCAGACCTTTGGATAAGGGGAAAATTTATGTTAAAAATAGGACATAGAGAATATGGATATGTAAAATAGATAACATTGACTACATTAAATTAAATCATTTCTGCATTTTAAAAAAGCAATGCAACCCAAGATTAAAAGATAAAAACCAAACTGGGAAAAATATAGCAAATGTCTCTGAAACATACTTCATTTCATAAGAAACTATGAAATTTATAACAAAACATTATACAATTAACAAATTACCAAAGGAGATGAACAGGTAAGTCATATGAAGAAATTAAAGTTATCTTTACTAATATGGAAAAAGTGCTCTGAATGACTATTAAATAAAGGGAAATTAAAACCTTTCTGAGGTATCACATCACACCCATCATATTGAATAACATGATAAAAAAAGGAAAATGACAAATGTTAAAGGAGATGTGGGAAAATTTGGACATTAATACCCTGCTGGTGGAACTGAGAACTGACACAGCTATTCTGGAGAGAAACCTGAAACTATGCCCAAAAGACTGTAAAATTGTGTATCCCTTTTGACCCAGCAAGAACACTACTAAGACTATCCAGGAGAGATTAAAGATAGGGAAGATAACCTACCTGTACAAAAATATATATAGTAGCTCTTTTGTGATGGCAAAGAACAAGAAGGGGTGTACATCACTTGGGGAATGGCTGAACAAGTTGTGGTATATAATTGTAAAGGAATACTATTGTCACCTAAGGAATGAAAGAAACAAGATGATCACAGAATAACCTGGAAGGAATTATATGAAGTCATGTAAAGTGAAATGAGCAGAAACAGATGAATATTCTGCACAATAACAGTAATGCATAATGATCAACTGTGAATAGCTTAACTATTATCAACAAATCAAAGATCCAAGACAACACTAAGAGTTGTGAAACAACCACAACAACCACAACAACCACAACCATAACAAGAACAACAAGGCTATACATTGCTATAGAAGAAAAAGAAGTTTGAATGCAAATTGAAACATACCATTCTTTAATTTATTTTCTCCATAGGTTTTTCTCTAGTGAAAGCAATGTATCCAAATTTGCAAATGATGAACATGGAAATATGTATTATATGATAATATTTGTACAGCTTATATCATATTACTTATTTTCTTTGGGAGATAGGAAGGGTGAGAATTTATTTCTGTTGAATAAGGATGTTTATTATAATGTATTCATGTTTATAAAAATTAATCTGCATTCATTTTGGTATGTTATATATGTTATATAAAATAAATTTTATCTATTTTTAATTTTTAAAAAGTAGGGAGCATAGAAATAAAATATTTCTTTAAACTCTTAAGTAATATGTATCTAAGATCATTATAAAGCATTATCTATAATGGGGATAATCTTGAAGTTTACTCAGTGAAATTAGGAATGAAATAAGGATACTCATAATCACCATTATGATTCCATATCATACTAGAAATGCTACCAATATCAGTGAGAAGGAAAAATAATGATGAATTAAAATAGGCAATGAGTAAAGAAATTTAAAAAAAGAGTTAAAACAATTACTTTAGCAAAGTTTTGGGATACAAAATAAACCCACACAAATCATGAACATTTCTATATATTAACAACAAAGTTCAGCAGCAAGAGAGAAAGAGAAATTCCAGTTAATATAATACAAGACAGTAACAATACCTGAATCTACTTCTCACAATAAACACAGATATGATTTTAAAACAATTACAAAACACAGTTAAAAAAATCATTTCTCAATAATTAACAAAATGACATTACTCATGGATAGACTGAGTCAATATAGCAAAAATGGCAATTCTACTTAACTTACTTATTCAGTGACATACCAATGAAATTGCCCAGAAAATATAATTCTAGAGAAAATATTAAGAAAATGCATATGGAAGAAAAAAAGTTCAAGAATATCAGGGGATTAATGTGGAAAAAAAAGTATAAAGGAAGATGGCCTAGATATACCATATATCAAGCTGTCTTATAAAGCACAACAATCTGGTACTAAGACATAAAATAGTGGATTAAAGGAATAAATTAGGTAGAGAATGTATAGTTATAAATGAGCATCATGCTATTGCTTGATAAATTTGAAGATCCTAGTTATTGGGACAAAAACTCATTATTTGACAGAAACTGCTGGGTATAGACCAATATTTCTCACCCTATATAAAGATAATTAAGGGGGCAGCTAAGTGGCTCAGTGGATTGAGAACCAGGCTTAGAGATGGGAGGTCCTGGGTTCAGTTCTGACCTCAGCCACTTCCTAGCTGTGACCTTATCCCACATTTGCCTAGCACTTACTACTTTTCTGCCCTAGAACCAACACAGAGCAATGATTCTAAGACGAAAGGTCTAATGGTTTTTAAAAAGAAATCAAACTCTAATGTGCTCTTAAAAAAAAAAAGAAAAAATAAAGATAATTAAGGTCTATAAGATCTATATGTAGAATGAAGTGAGCAGAAGCAGGAGAGTATTAAACAGAAAAAACAGCAATATTATACAATGATCAACTGTGAAAGACTCAGCAATATGATGATCCAAAAGAATTCTGAAAGACTTACGGCAAAGATGCTATCCACCTGCAGAGAAAGAATTGATGGAAATTTGAATGCTAATCAAAACATACTTTTTTTAACTTTATTTTATTTGTGTGTGTGTTTTGGGGGAGGGTTTTGTTTTTTATGCATATTCTCTTATATGACCAATAAGGAAATATGTTTTGCATGACAATACATGTACAACACTGTCAAATTGCTTGCCATCTCAAGGAAGGGAAAAGAAGGGAGGGAAGGAGACAACATCAAGGCAAATTCACAGGGTGGCATGACCTTGGATTTTTTACAAGAACAATAGAATCACCCCATACATTTTTCATTCAATATGATCACAAGAGGAAAGAATTAGCACCTTTAACTTAAGTATCACAGCAAAGGATAGAAGAAAGGTACTCAAATAATCAATATATCAACAAGCAGTTAATCATCTAATATATGCCAGGCAATGGGTTATAAGCAATCCCTGCCTACAAGGATCTTATATTTTACCAGAGAAAGTAACATTTACATACATGAAATTACATAAAATAAACAGAAGACAATTTGTTGGGAGAGACTACTAGCAGTTGGGGAAATAAGGAAAATCTTCAAGTTCAAGGTTTACTTAAACTGAATTTTAAAAGAAAAAAATCCTGCTAGACAAATTTGAAGGGAGGAGTAGTGAGTTAATGCCAGACATCAAAATGAACAATGAAAAAACATGGTAATAGGAGATGGAATGTGTGTGTGTGTGTGTGTGTGTGTGTGTGTGTGTGTGTGTGTATAGATTAAACAAAGTCAGTTTGGTGAATTAGAGAATTTAGAAGTAATAAATGAGTGTAGAATTATATGCTGCAAAGTTTTCTAAAAGACATGTCTTACATTTTATTCTAGAGACAAAATTTCATTTCACTCTCTGCCACCATTACATTGTCATAGTTGTTGTGAGGAAGATTACTGAATTATTATTTAGGAGACCTAGCAGGCAGGGCTGGAGAATTCTAAATGGAATGGGGAAGCAGGAAATGTGACCTCTCTCTCTGAAACAGACTCCATGGAGTTGGGGCAAGTTGGGAGACCTCAGAGGAAGTGGAGTTTGTACCCAGGTTTCCTGATAACCAGAAGGAAGACTGTCACCTACTTGTGGGAGATTTTTGGTAGAGACTATTAATCCCAACCTGAGTTGCAGGTTAACTTGCACTGAGTTAGCTCCCAGATCTACCCGCCTACAGGAGTACAGATAGTGGTCCTGGAAGAGCTGCAACATCACTGGAGTATGTCAGGACTCTGCTGTGAGGATATCCACTTCAGTCCTGCTATTATTTGGGCCATGTCTTGCTTTAGTTCTCAGTTCAGTGTAGATAAGTCCCTCCCTGTGGTTTGCCCATAGTCTGGAAGTATAGAAACCCCTATTCCCATCCTTTAGACCATAGTTACCTTAATTAAATTTGTTAAAAACTCTCGTCATTTGCTTGCTGGTTTTCACAGACCCCTTGTCTAGGTGGGTCAGGGTGACAGTTATGCCTAACTGTCACTTCTGTCAACAGCCTTTTCCCCTAACCTCTCAAACCAGTTTCGCTAACTTGTTAAGTCCCCACCTATTGTCCATTCCTGTCTCCTACTCACTCCTTCTGAACACACATATAATATTTAAGTTAAATCCTCTGGTTTTCCCTATAAGATAGTTATAGTGTCATAATTTTCCCACATCAGTTAGCATCACCAAGTTATCTTGCTGGTGATTTTGCTAGTATTGAACCATCTCTACATTCCTAGTATAAAATCCATCTGATCAAGTTGTATAATTTTTGTGATATAATGCTGTAATCTCCTTGCTATTACTTTATTTTTATTTTTGCTTGGCATCAATGCTCATTTGGGAGATTTTTCTAGTTTTCTTTCTCTCTTTTAGCTTTTCATGGTTTAGATATCTAAACCATATTAGTGTCATAAAGAGTTTGCAATTATTCCCTCTTCCCCTATTTCTCAAAATAATTAATTTTAACATTGGATTTAGTTGATGAGTTTAAGTATTCTATTACCAATTTTATTACTCTGGGTAGATGTTCCTTAATTATGACCCCACAGATGAACACCTACTTCCTTTCTTTTTTATTACTAACATAGAAAATGCTACTGTAAATATTGTGGAATATATAGGAGGGGTGTTTTTTAAATCATTTACTTTGTTGGGTTCTGTGCCCAAGGGTGATGTTTGGGTCTTCACACATGAACTATTTCTATCTTTAATTGTGTTTTCCAATTTTCTTGGTGGGAAGTAAAACCTCAGAATTGCTTGATTTTTATTAATTCTTATTAATTATTCATTATTTGGGACAATTTTATAATATTCATTAATAGTTTTCAATTTTCAAAATAAATATTTGTTCATATACTTTTGAATGTTGTTTGTTCTTCAGCATTTTCCTTCAAGTAGTATATTTTGAAGAACAACAGTATAGAAAGAATGGTAATTATTTAAAAGGAGAAAATGGTTATCTTCTTTTAAGAAATACAATAATAAATTGAATCATTAAAATGTAAGGCTAATTTTAATATTTAGTATTTTTCTTACTAAAGATTTCAAAATATATCCAAAATTAAAGAAAAGAAGAAACATCTCTATGAATATTCATATAAAAGAGATTAATCTAGCATCCATGACCCATACTTACGTGATATTTTTATTGCAAAGAAATCATATTACCTTAACCATGACTAGTAAAAATAGAATTTAAAAAACTCAATAATTAAAATATATTTCTTGAAAACTTTCCTTGTTCTGACACAATGGAACTAGAAATCACTTTAAAAAATGAATCCTAGAGTAGCAGGAGAGAAGGTATTATTAAAAAAAAGGAGAAAAATTTATATACCTTGATGAAATTCTATTTGAGAATTGAAATACCTGCCTTTTAAAAAATTTTCAGGAGTCTGTATGTTTTAATAGACAACAAAAAAGTCACAAAATATTAAGAATTACTGATTCCAGAAATCATTGATTTACAGATAAATTTGCTGTATATATTCTCTGATGTTAATTATTAAAATGTTTGTTAGAATAATTAAAATACTTCTTATTGGCAATTACATAGTGTACTATTGAATTCTTCCTTTGAATATTCAATAACTCACTTAATGATTAACTAACTAAATGATATTACCTTTAATTATTTCTATAATATTTTATTTTATTGATATACTAAGAGAATACAATAGACAAAGAAAGAGGAAAATATGACTTACTATGTTAATGAAAATGAGTTTATATTAAAATAACACCATTTAGATAACCAAGAATGCTTGTGAATTTATACGATTCACAGAGACAGAGAATAATACTGAGAAGTTTCTATACAATCAAAAATCATGGTGAAATAATTGATGTTTGACTGAATTTCTTGAAATTGTTAAAAAGATGGATTAAAATCAAATAACATCATAAAATTCTTTCTATCCACTCCCCATTTATGGATGAAGATATATTTGGAATACATGAAAAGAATGGGACATTCACAAAATTTTATCTAATAATAAATATGTATAGATGTAGTGAACTCTGAATTTAAATCTCTCGAAAATAAATTGCTATAGAACTGTGGGAACAGAAATGCAGAAGAAAAATATATGATTGATCATATGGTTTGATAGGGATATAATTAGGGTCTTAATGTTTAAAGATCACTGTACTGCAAATATGAATAACATGGAAATAGCTTTTGAGCAATGATACATGTATAACCCAGTGGAATTTCTTGTCAGCTCCAGTAGGGGGTAGGAGGATTCATGAATCATGTAACCATGGAAAAATATTCTAAATTTTAAAAAAGAAAAGAAATTGCTTCTAAAATGAGGTGCTGATGTATAAAAAGTTCAATGTACTAATTATCTCTAATTTCACTATTACTTTCTTTTTATGTAAAAAAAGGTTATATATTTTTTCTTAATTAAAAATACTGCATCAAAGTTTTTTATTAAGAAGACAGTCTTCAAATTCACATGTACAATATCAGCTGGAAATTAGAAATCTGTACATGAGGAAGGTCTTTGGAAGGTAGGTGGCAAAGTGGATTGAGTTCAGGGTTTAGAATCATGAAGACTAATGTTTAGTTCAAATGTAGCCTCAGATGTGTTTTAATTGTGCTACCTTGGGCAAATAACTTACCTGTAACTTACCTCAGTTTCCTCATTTGTAAAATGAGCTAGAGAAAGAAATTGTAAACTCTAGCATCTATTCCCCACCAAAAACAATGGAGCCATGAAGAGTCAAATTTACTAAACCAAGTAAACAATAACAGTTGGAAGGGTCATTAGAGTCATCAGACCAAACTCTTACTGAATGCATATTTCATGTCTCTAATCACATTTCCTCTTCAAAATGTGTAGTGGCACAGATGCAATAATCAGTAATTCACAGGTCCTTGTAATGTTCTAATTGTCCCGATTCAATAACCTCCATCCGGAGAGATCTTCAAGATTCTATTAAAGCAAAATCCCTAGCTAACTATGTTATTCCATTTATCTGATCTACTGAATTCTTATTCTACCTCATTACAACCACATTCATAGTATGGTAAATAATGTCTTGGGTTCTTTTGCCCCCAGGAAAAGGAGTACTTATACTAATAAGGAAAGCCATTAACTGAAGTTTTGAATTGCATAGGAAAGGAAAATGAAAGAAAAAGAAATAAAATGATTCCTCCAAACGCATATGTTCTTATAGGTTCTTGTGTTGGGAGGAAGATTATTTAGTTACCAGTTAGGAGACTTAACAGGAAGAGCTAGAGAATTCCAAATGGAATGGGGAAGCAGGAAGTGTGGCTTTGCTCTCTGAGACAGACTCCATGGTGGTTGGGACAAGCTGTAACTGACCCTTGGAGACATCAGAGCTAGGGGAGCTGTAGCCTGATTCCCTGGGATCTTGGAGAGTAGTGAAGGTTGAAAGCAGAGGACATCAATCCTGCAAGACAGTACTGAGTAGGGAAGTGGCCTGTGATCTGGTGGATAGCTTGCAGACTTCCTCTCCCTACTGAGCTACTTTGGATCATCAGTTCTGGAGGAGTTGGCTCCCGGCATCCTGATAACATCTCTGGACTCTCTTGTGAGGATTCCCACTCCAGTCCTGTTATTCTCTGGGCCCCAACTGGCTTAGGTCTTAGATGAGAGTAGTTAAGTCCCTCCCCTGACCCTGTGCTTTGCCCTTAGTTGGAAAGTGCAGAAACATCTATTCCCATCCTTTACTATTGTTTCCTTATTTAAAATTGTTATAAACTCTTGCCATTTGCCTGCTGGCTCCATAGGCCCTTGCCTAGATGGTGCAGAGTGACAGTTAGGGTGTAACTGCCATTTCTGATAACAGATACCTCCTTAGTGGTTAAACCCGGTCTCCCTACCTTGTTTGGTCCTGCCTTCTGACATTCCTGTCTCCTTCAGACCCCATTGTGAGCCCACAGATAATATTTAGTTAACTTCCCTGGTTATTCCCCATTATACTTGATTTGAACCCAAAAATTCTGCATGAAAAATTCAGTTGCCCTATTAAAAAATTAATAAAAATGTATTTTCTGTTTCTAATTCTCTCCCTTTAATTCCCCTTATCACATTCATATATAATGGCAAAAGAATAAAATTTCTTACAAAAAAAAATGTGTTCACTAAAAACATTCACATTAATCCTGTTTTTTTTTAAAGTGAAGAAAATATGTTGCTATTTGTATTTTGAGCACATACAATACCTTTCCGGAGGTAAATGCCACATTTTATCATCTTTGGAATTATGGCGGTTCATTGTATTGATAAGTTACCAAGTGATTAGGAGTTGATTATATTTGCAATATTATTACTAAATATATTGTTCTCATGGTTCTGCTCATTTCATTTTGCATGAGCTCATACAAGTCTTCCAAGTTTAGTTTTTTTTATAAAATCATACCTTTCATCATCTCTTATAGCATAATAATATTCCACCACATTCATATACTATAATTGCTTCAATCATTCCTCAATTGATGGGCATTTCCTCAATTTGCAAACATTTTCTATGACAAAAAAGAGCTAATAAGAATATTTGTGTATATATGGACCCTTTTCTTCTTTATTTAATCTCTTTGGTACCTAAACATATTAGCAGAATCACTGGGCCAAAAAGTATACATACTTAAATTACTTTGTCATTTCACCAGACTATAGATCCACCAACCACTAATGTACCTATTTTTCCATATCTATTCCAATATTTGTCATTTTCCTCTTATTTCATATTAACTAATTTGAAGTCTATGAGGTCATACTATAGAATTGCATGAATATATATTTCTCTAATTTTTAGTGATTTAGAATATTTCTTCATAACTAAAGAGAGCTTTGGTTTATACCTCTGAAGAGTATTGCTTATTGGGAAATGGGATTCATTCTTATAAATTTGACATAGTTTCTAATCTATTCCTATATGTTTAGGAATTAGATTTTTAACAGAAAATCTGAAAAGATTTCTTTTGTTTTCTTATTTTTCTTCCTCTTATGGCTACATGTTTCATGCAAAAACTTTTTTTTCAAAAAATATATGTAATGAAAAATCATTTATGCCCTGTGAATTTGTCTACCTCTTGTTTGGTAATGAAATCTTTTCCTATCCAAAGATTTTAAAGTTAATTTTCCCATATTCCACTAATTTCTAATGATATCTTCCTTGATACCTAAATCATGTATCCATTTCAACCTTATTTTCGTAGGTGGAATGGAATGCTGGTCCCTATTCACTTTAAGCTACACTATTTTCAAATTTTCCTCAAAGATTTTTTTTTTTGGCTGAATTATCTGAAGTCTCTCTTTCTGGCTTCTTGTAAAATTTTTTTTCTTTTACGTGGAAGCTCTTGAATTTGGCTATTATATTCCTGGGATTGTCTTTTCAGGGTCTAGTGTGGAGGGGGAATCTATGGTTCCTTTCAATGTCTATATTGCCCTCTTGTTTTAGAACTTCAGGGAGTTCCGGGTTAAGATGGCGAGAGTTCCGGGTTAAGATGGCGGCAGAGTAAGAAGCAGCTCTTAACCTCTCCTGACCGAAACACACAAAACTCCTCAAGGGGACATAAAAACAAGTCCAGACGAACGGAGGAACCCCACAACAGGGCACAGGGTGGAAGGTACGTGGAATCGAGATATTTCCAGGCTAAAAAGGGCTCTCCTTAAATCGCGAGCTGAGCAACCGCCCCACCCCCACCCCCTCCACACTCACCTATAGCTTCGAACCCAGCTAAAAAGAAATAGAGCAAGTTTGGGGCACCCATCGAGTAATCAGCAGCTCCGGGACCTGTTCCTGAGAGCAGCAAGACTTAGGACCCCATTAAGTCAAGAACGCACGCGAAAGCTGAGCGCGCGGGAGCAGAGAGTGGACGCTGGGCGC
>NC_058132.1:383273705-383365971 GCF_016433145.1 Gracilinanus agilis | reverse complement strand
CTCTTCAATTTCGCTATTATATTTCTGGGTGTTGACTTTTCTGGGTCCAGTGTAGAGGGAGTTCTATGGATCCCTTCAATGTCTATATTGCCCTAAAAAAAAAGAACTTCAGGGCAGTTTTGCTGAATAATTTCTTTTAGTATGGAGTTCAAATTTCTATTAATTTCTGCTTTTTCAGGAACACCAATCATTCTCAGATTGTCTCTTCTAGACCTGTTTTCTTGGTCTGTCACTTTCTCATTGAGATATTTCATGTTTCCTTCTATTTTATCAGTCTTTTGACTTTGTTTTATTTGTTCTTGCTGTCTTGAGAGATCATTGGCTTCTACTTGCCCAATTCTTGTCTTTAGAGACTGGTTTTCTCCTATAACCTTTTGGTTTCCTTTTCAATTTGGTCTATCCTGTTTTCCAGCTGTTTGATTTTGGTATCCAATTTGCTCATCAATTCTTTTAATTTGGGGGCATCTTTTTTGAATTGCCCAATTTTATCCTTTAGAGACTGGTTTTCCTTTTCAACCTGGTCATTTCTGATCTCCAATTTGCTTGCCTCACTTTCCACTTGTGAAATTCTGCCTTTTTTTTCATTAGACATTTATTAATATTCGTTTTTAATCTGCTTACATACTTTATGCCCCTACTTTCCCGTTCTCCTCCCACTTTTCCCCCACCCATGGCCAACGCACACTCCACTGGTTGTAACATGTGTCCTTGTTCAGGGTCTATTTCCCATTCATGACAGCCTCAGCCCATGCATTCAAGCAATTGTTTATCTTCTATGTTTCCTCTCCTGCAGTCCTTCCTCTGAATGTGGGTAACATCTTTACCATAAATCCCTCAGAGCTGTCCTGTGTCATTGCAGTGCTGCTGGCACAGGAGCCCATTACATTTGATTTTACCATAGTATATCAGTCTCTGTGTACAATGTTCTTCTGGCTCTGCTCTTTTCGCTCTGCATCACTTTCTAGAGGTCTCTCCAATTTGCATGGAATTCCTCCAGTTTATTATTCCTTTTAGCACAATAGTATTCCATCACCCGCATTTACCACAATTTGTTCAGCCATTCCCCAATTGAAGGACATCCCCTTATTTTCCAGTTTTTTGCCACTACAAAAAGCGCAGCTATAAATATTTTCGTACAAGTCTGTTCATCTATGATCTCTTTGGGATACAAACCCAGCAATGGTATGGCTGGATCAAAGGGCAGGCATTCTTTTAAAGCCCTTTGAGCATAGTTCCAAATTGCCAGCCAGAATGGCCGGTTCATTTCACAACTCCACCAGCAATGCATCAATATCCCGATTTTGCCACATCCCCTCCAGCATTCATTACTCTCCCCTTCTTTCATTTTAGCCAATCTGCTAGGTGTGAGATGATACCTCAGAGTTGTTTTGATTTGCATTTCTCTAATTATTAGAGATTTAGAACAGTTTCTCATGTGCTTTTTGATACTTTTGATTTCTTTATCTGAAAATTGCCTATTCATGTCTCTTGCCCATTTATCAATTGGGGAATGGCTTGATTTTTTATAGAATTGCTTTAACTCCTTGATTATTTGAGTGATTAGACCCCTGTCAGAGTTTTTCGTTATAAAGATTTTTTCCCAATTTGTTGTTTCCCTTCTGATTTTTACTACATTGTTTTTGTTTGTACAAAAGCTGTTAGCTTAATATAATCAAAACCATTTAATTTACATTTTGTAATTTTCTCTAACTCTTGCTTGGTTTTAAAATCTTTCCTTTCCCAGAGATCTGACAAGTATACTATTCTGTGTTCACTTAACTTATTTATAGTTTCCCTCTTTATATTCAAGTCATTCACCCATTTTGAATTTATCTTGGTGTAGGGTGTGAGATGATGATCTAAACCTAATCTCTCCCATATTGTTTTCCAAATTTCCCAGTAGTTTTTGTCAAATAGTGGATTCACATCCCAAAAGTTGGGCTCTTTGGGTTTATCATACACTGTCTTGCTGACATCATTTACCCCAAGTCTATTCCACTGATCCTCCCTTCTATCTCTTAGCCAGTACCATATTGATTTAATGACTGCTGCTTTATAGTATAGTTTGATATCTGGTACTGCTAGGCCCTCTTCCTTCACATTTTTTTCATTATTTCCTTTGATATTCTTGATCTTTTGTTATTCCAAATGAAATTTGTTATAGTTTTTCCTAATTCAGTAAAGAAGTTTTTTTTGGAAATTTGATAGGTATGGCATTAAATAGGTAAATTAATTTGGGTAGGATGTTCATTTTTATTATGTTACCTCGTCCTACCCATGAACAGTTAATGGCTTTCCAATTGTTGAGGTCCAGTTTTATTTGTTTGGAAAGTGTTTTGTAGTTGTTTTCATATAATAGCTGTGTTTGTTTTGTTAGATTGATTCCGAAGTATTTTCTATAGTCTAGGGTGATTTTAAATGGTGTTTCTCTTTCTACCTCTTGCTGTTCTAATGTGTTGCTATAATAGTGAATATTATAATAGTGTATAGAGTTCACTACAGAGAATTATACATAGCATTTCTCCAACTAGTAATACAGATAATTAGATCTTATTTATGCCCTTAAAGAGTCAAGCTTAAAAGACTATGAGTTTTCTTCCTTTTCCCTCTGTTTCTTATTTACCTTTTCATCTTTCTCTTGATATTTGTGGTTGAGTGTCAAACTTTCCATTTAGTCCCAGTCTCTTTTGTGCAAAAACTTGGAATTCTTCAATTTTGTTGAATGCCCATACTTTCCCCTGAAAGTATATGGTTAGTTTCGCTGGGTAGTTGATTCGTGGCTGAAGGCCCAATTCTCTTGCCTTTCTGAATATTGTATTCCAAGCCTTGCGGTCTTTTAGTGTTGAGGCTGCCAGATCCTGTGTGATCCTTATTGGTGCTCCTTGATATTTGAATTGTCTCTTTCTGGCTTCTTGTAAGATTTTTTCTTTAACTTGAAAGCTCTTGAATTTCGCTATTATATTTCTGGTTGTTGACTTTTTTGGGTCCAGTGTAGAGGGTGTTCTATGGATCCTTTCGATGTCTATATTGCCCTCTTGTTGTAGAACTTCAGGGTAATTTTGCTGAATAATTTCTTTAAGTATGGAGTCCAAGTTTCTATTAATTTCTGCCTTTTCTGGAATAACAATAATTCTCAAGTTGTCTCTTCTAGACTGGTTTTCTTGTTCTGTCACTCTCTCATTGAGATATTTCATGTTTCCTTCTATTTTATCAGTCTTTTGACTTTGTTTTATTTGTTCTTGTTGTCTTGAGAGATCATTGGTTTCTAAATGTTCGATTCTAGCCTTTAAGGACTGGTTTTTGGCTTTAATGTTTTGGTTTTCAGCTTTAATGTTTTGGTTTTCAGCTTTAATGTTTTGGTTTTCTGCTCTAATGTTTTGTTTTTCGGCTTTAATGTTTTGGATTTCGGCTATAATTTTTTGGTTTTCCTTTTCAATCTGGTCATTTTTGGTCTTCAGTTGTCTTGTCTCACTTTCCAACTGCGAAATTCTGCCTTTTAAACTGTTATTTTCTTGCCAGATTTCTTCCATCTTCCTCAGCATTTCATTTTTAAACTCTTCCATAGCTTGTGACAAGCTTTCATTTTTTTGGGGAGGTTTGGATTTTTGTTTTCCCTCCTCTGTTGTCTGGATTTTCTCTGTGTAGAAGTTGTCGAGTGTTCCAGAGTTTCTCTTGATAGTCTTTTTCTTCTGGACTTCCTTATTGCTGGCCATTGTTAGCCCCGCCCCTTTTCAGCTTTGTCTTTGCACTCAGGGTCTGCCTGGGCCTTGCAAGTTCTGGGGGCCTCCGGGGTCTCCTTGTCCTCGGGGTCAGGCCTCCTGGTAGTTCCCGGTCTGCCCCTCTGCCCGAGGCTCCTTCAGCAGTCTTTGGGGCTGCTTCCACAGCCATGCTCCGGTCTGCACCGGGTCCTCACTGGAGGTCCAAGCCTGGGCTGGAGATCATTATTCAAGCCTAGGGCACTGCCTTTGCCTGTGCAGATGCTCTTAGGGCCCTGCCTTCACCCCCACAGAAGGTAGTGAAAGTCCGTGGGCTGGAGATCTTTATTAGCACCTGAGGCGATGCCTTCAGAGCTTGGGAAAGGCCGTGTTTTAGGGGCCTTTGTCCGGGCCTGAGGTGGTGCCTTCACCGAGGTGGACGCTTGGGGAAAGTCCGTGCATGCCCCCAGCCACCTGGGGTCCCTTGTCTTGCAGCACACAGGTACAAGCCCTGGGGCTGCCAGTGATTATCTGGTTGCCCCAGTCCTGTTTTCCTACTTGTGCGTTGGCGTTGTGCGAGGTGTGCGGTGTGGGGGGTGTGGGAGGGGCTTCTTCCTTGCGCGTTTTAGTGAGAGCTGTTTTACCCCTTTATAGCGTGGAAATGCCCCAATTCTGCGTACCTTTGATGATGCGCCCTGTTGTGGGGTTCCTTTGTTCCTCTGGACTCGTTTTTATTTCCCCTTGAGGAGTCCTGTATGCTTCGGTCAGGAGAGATCGAGCAGCTGCTCCTTACACTGCCTCCATCTTAACCGGAAGCTCGCAGGAACTATCGAAATTCTGCCTTTTAAACTGTTATTTTCTTGCCTGATCTCTTCAATCTTTCTTATAATCTCAGTTTTGAACTCTTCAAGATCTTGTGACCAGTTTTCATTTTTTGGGGGGAAGGTTTGGATATGGTTACTTGTTTGTTCTCCTCTGCTGTTTGTTCTGTTGTCTGGATTTTTTCTGTGCAAAAGTTGTTGAGTGTTAAAAGTTTCTTCTTGATCTTTCTCTTCTGGGGTTCCTATGTCTGGCTTGCAATTTTTGCCCAGTCCCCTCTCAGCTTTATCCTCACTCATAGGGTCTGTCTATGCTCTTTAGGCTCCTGAAGTCTCAGGTCTAATTGTTGTCAGGGTCAAGCTTCCTGGTGGTCCCCTTGCTTGTTCCTTTGCCTGAGGCTCCTTTAACAGTCTCAGGGCACTGCTTCCACAGTTGTGCACCCCTCTGCGCTGGGTCCCCACTCAAGGTCCATGCTTGCACTCAGGATGTGAGTCTGTTCCTGCGCTCAGGATCCAAGTCCACACCTGTGCTCAGGGTCTGTTTTCGAAGTCCACATGTTAGTTAGCCTCTTGGGGTCTAAAGTCTTGCTGCTCTCAGAAGCAGGCCTTGGTGAGCTACCAATGACTTAATGGGTGCCCCAAACTTGCTCTAACTCTTTTGTTCTGGATTTGGCCCTGTAGGTGTGGAGGGGGTTGGCAGGGGGTTGCTCTGCTCACATTTTAGTGAGAACTGTTTCACCCTTTATAGCTTGGAAATGCCCTCATTCCAAGTACCTTCAATGCTGCGCTCTTTTGTGGGGTCCTTTTGTTCGTCGGGATTTGTTTTTATGTCTTCTTGAGGAGTCCTATATGTGTGGGTTAAGAGAGGTCAAGCAGCTGCTTTTTACTCTGCCACCATCTTAACCCAGAACTCAAACCTGAGTCAGGCAATTCATTTTTAATTAATTTTTTTTTTACTCTCTTTGCATTAGGTATCAAAACTGTAATTTACAATAGAATTTACTATAATTTATTTAAAAGCTATTTATCTAGTACTTACATAATGACTTTTTTATTTGCATGTACTTTAGCAAAATCACTATTAATTATTTTTATTTTTTTAAAACCTTTACTTTCCACCTTAGAATCAATACTCTGTATTGGTCCCAAGTCAAAAGAGTGGTAAGGGCTAGGCAATGGAGGTTAAGTGACTTGCCCGGGGTCACACAACTAGGAAGTGTCTGAGGCCAGATTTTAACCTAGAGCCTCCCCTCTCTAGTACGGGTTCTCAATCCACTGAGCATCCCATCTGTTTCCCCAAATCACTACTAATTATTGCTTTTTATTTCCTTTTCTTTATAAATTCAAAATTCACATTTTGTTCCTGATAATTTCCAATTTTTTTATATTAAATTAACCAATATTTTATTCTTTTTATTTTAAACTCTTATTTCATTATTTCTTTTTTCTACTTCTTTCTTTACAATTTTGTTTATTTATCCTTTGATTTTCACTATTTTTATTTTGTCTTTCATTGGGGGTTTAATTAGTTGGTTTTCTATTTTTTAATTTGTATGCCAAGTTTCTCAATCTGCTCTTTCTCTCTATGATGTAAGCATTTAGATTTATAAAATTTCATATAAGTAATAGTTTTTCTGCATCCTCCAAATTTTGCCATGTTGCCTCATCATTCTCATAATATTTCATAAAATTATTGTTGGAATTTTTTTGACTGAAAAGACTTTTATAGTTTAGAAAACATAGTCTTACTGATGTTAAAATGTGTTTTAAAATCTATCTCCTCCTGTGCTTCCAATCACCATAATTGGTTTAAAACCAAACATTTCTCATTTGCACATATAACTAAAAAAAGCTTATACAATTTTTAAAATTCAATAGATTATTTCTCTCTATTGTCATTTTAAAATTCCAGAACACACGCAAAACTCATTGTTAATTTAACATTAGGCTAGGAGCTTTTTTTACAAGAATATATTTTCAGAAATGAATTTGTTCCTCACTCAATTTTACCTACAAAATACAATTATGAAGTTAAATAAAAGAGTAAACATTTAACTGATTATTTGAATTATTTGAAATAAATATGTTTACATGTTTCTTCCATATGAATATCATGGTTTTCCAAGTGAGTTATTCACTCACCCATATATTTCATTACCTAATTGGAACTCATACAGCAGCACTAAGGTTGACTTTTTTAACCAATTAACCAAGATACCAAAGGTATTCAAAATATTGTTCTGTTCTTCCTTCTTAAGCTGGGGATGGCTTCTAGAGAAGAAACATTAATTAGTTTTACTTCTTTCCAAATCTAAGTAGTTTCTGAAGGGGAATATCTGACATCGAAACCATTAATCAAAGAAGTCATTTCACTCTCTGATTTATCATGTATTTCTCTCCTAAAACCTTCTATTATACGACTACTTCTAACTACTCAAATCCACAGTGTGGCTTTTAATGCCATGTCTCTTCTCTCTCCTTCATTTCTTTCCTTTGTTTGTTTTTTTCTGATATCTGATTTCTAGTCTGCCATTCCTATTGTGTTTTTGATCACCTGAAAGCAACTGACTCTTGAGAATCTCCTTGAATTCACATGACACAATTCACAAAATTTCTCCTACAAATATATAGCCCTTGACAGGTGCTATTTCCATGTGTGCTGTCTTCTTTGTTCCTTAGTCACATATTCTCCCTAAATGTCTCTTATTGTATACTAACATGAGGAAGAGGTTTTGAATATATATATATGCCAATTCTTGTCTTTTGGGGGTTTGTCACTTATTTTGATATTTTTATTAATTAGTTGCCTTTTCTTTTGAATTATCTCTTCTTCAGGGATTAGCCCAGGGTCAGGGAGTAACAAGTTCTCACTAAATATATATTGATTGATTGGCAAAATAAACACATCACTGTAGGATTATGATATGTGGTTTTAAGTGACAGTGGTGAAAAAGACACATCTGTGAGGGAGACAATTATTGTACTAAGGAATTCATCCCAAACAAACAATTAAAAAGGGGGTGGGGGAGTAAGCAAATATTGATTATTGTAGACCTGTTAGGTGATATTTCATTAAGTATACTTGGTTTCTTTTAGACCCAAGGCGCATGAGTCAGTCCTTATATTTAAAGATGTATCATTTATCTATTTAACTTTCTTCTTTTTAATTTAGCAATAGTTAATGAAATAATTTTTCACCTTTGGAAAGATGAATTTAGATTTTCTCTGTATAGATGGAAATATTTTGCCTCATTTCAACCTAAATGTTGGGAAATACTGATTGACAACTTTAAGCTATCCCATAATTCATGTTGAATGACAGACCTTTCTCTGGAGAGATCCAAGTTTGAAAGATGCATTTTTGCATCATGATTTTAGTGAAAGATATTTTAATTTTTTCTTAAGCTCTTCCCATCCACACTTTCAGAATGAGGAAAATACATTGCAAAACCTCATTCCTGGTTGACTCCTTTAAAAAATTAATTCATTTACATTATTTTTGATAGGTCTCACATATTAACAAACTTAAGGAAAATAAGAAGCCTTTTCAGATCACGGAGCTTCCTTCCTTCTCAAATGATCTTGTACTTACTTATCTATATAAATGTTCTAATTCCACAGAAGAAAGTAAACTCTTTAAAGTCAGGAAGTATGTTTTGTTTTGTTTTTTGTCTTTATATGCCAGGGAACTATAATGTATCCTTGTTAAATGTTTAATGAATTAAATTAAATTTGAAATATCTTAAGAAAATAATTCTGTTAAGAAACTTTCTTTCACAAGTTCAAAGGTTGAAAGCATTTTTGATGATTCTTACTCTTGTTCTTTTCATTTATACATAAAAAACTAAGATATCAGAAGCAACATATTTTATACAATATCACAAAGTTAATAAAAACAATAATGACATTTATGTAGGGTGTTAAGATTTTGCAGAGCCCTATATAAACATTATCTGATTTGAACTTTATAACAGGCAAATAAACAGTTAGAATGCATATTAATATCTTCATTTTATAAATTAGGACAGCTATAGTTATAGAGGTTCAAAGACTTGCCAAATAATACAATTTTAGTTGAAATATTTGACCTTTATTATTCTAGGAGCTATATTCATAATTCCATTTTCCAATAACAGTTAGTGGCAAAGATAGTGCTAGAAATCCAGTCCAATAATATAACTCTCTTGTTTTATTTCTTATTTAGATTATTTTCCTCCCATTCCATTTTTATTTTGGTCTATGTTATAAAAAGCAGCAAAACATCTATTATTATTTTTAATTTGTGGGAGACAAAATGAGCTTCATTTCTTTCTTTAGTGAAGCAAGTCTTTAATTTCCTGTTTCAATAAGCAATTTAAATCATTTTTTGATTTTTCTAACCCTTATAGAGAAAGTCTCTCACCACTGTCCAACTAAGAAATTCTAACCATATAAAAAAGGTTCAATTATAATATTTATTAATATATTGAGGACAAGTGATTTATCATTTGCTGAATTCCAAATGGAGACCTGCAGGCATGGGAACACACCTGAGACTCAGAGACTTAAGTAGTGTCACAGGCAGAATTTGAGTCTAGGTCAGTGGTTCCCAAACTTTTTTGGCCTACTGCCCTCTTTCCAGAAAAAAATGTTACTTAATGCCCCCTGTCACATACTATCACCACCCCCTTACAGTTATTCACTGCCCGCAAATGCACCTGTGGCCATCACTGCTCCCCCCCTGGCTCACTGTAGCACCCACCAGGGGGCAGTGGCACCCACTTTGGTAATCACTGGTCTAGGTCTTCTTCTAATCCTATAAAATGTAATATTACCTACATAGATAGCTATATTATGTCTATCTTTTCTCTTAGTATCACAGATCTACTGTGGTAAGGGACCTCAGAGGCTTCTTATGATGGTGTTACATCATTTTTGAGTTGAGAAATATGAAGTTAAATGAATTTAGCTGATTTAACTGGTGTCAAATAATAATCATCAGAGTTGGATGATTATTCCAGAACAGACTTTCCATTGTGCCACGCTACATCCCTAATTAAAATGCAAAAAAGCTAGATATTGGACCTAAGATTTCATTATTGTGGGGAATCCTAAAGTTAGGAAAATATATTTTCTACTGTAAAGTCAACCTTCCTTAGAATTACATTTTTTTATTTTAATTTTTTCCTTTTTTAATTTAGAATATTTTTCCATGGTAACATGATTCATGATACCCCCACACACACCCCTTCCTACTCTTTCTTCCCCCTCCTGGAGCTGAAAAGCAGTTCCATTGTTCAAAACCTATTTCCATGTTATTCATATTTGCAGTAGAGTGATCTTTTAACATCAAAACCCTAATCATATCCATATTGAACTATGTGATCAATCATATGTTTTTCTTCTGTTTTTCTATTCCCCAATTCTTTCTCTGGATGTGGATAACATTTTTTCTCATAAGATCCTCTGGATTATCCTGGGTAATAGCATTGCTGCTAATAGAAAAGTTTATTATATGTGATTGTGCCTTAATGTATCAGTCTCTGGGTACAATGTTCTCCTGGTTCTGTTCCTTTCACTCAGCATCTATTCCTGGAGGTCTTTCCAGTTCACATTGTAATTGGAATCTGAACCCCAGAACTACAAATCCCAGCACCCTACTCTCCTCACATTACATGTTGATGTAAAGAGGATATAAGTTTTGTGTAGCCCTACTTCTTGCTCACTCTTTCTGTGACCCTGTTTGTTGGAAGTGGTGTGAGATGAGTGGCAGAACAATCTACTTATGTACTCATATTTTGTTAGATAATTACTTTTTTATTCCTTTACTTCAAGTGATAATTAATAAACTTTATAAAATATAATACTTGGAATATTGGACATTTAATTAAATCTCATATTTTTTGGCAACCATTACGGAAAAAATACTTAATTTTCTTTTAAGAAAGCCTTTGAGTAAAGAACAGGGAATAGATAAATTTTGAAAAACTTCATTTCTCTCCTGCCACGGCCTTTTTGCCACCCCCCCGCTCCCCGGGGAACTAGAGATTCTGCTGCTCCTGCCTCCATTGCTAACTGCCTGGGGTGGAGGGGGGGCTTGCCAAACCTGCAGCCTCTGCTCTTCCTCCAGCTTCTGCTGTTGCTGTGGCTGGTAAAGCATTAACCCCACTTTCCCTTGTTATAAAATAAATGGGCAGATAAATGGAGAGAGAGAGAGAGAGAGAGAGAGAGAGAGAGAGAGAGAGAGAGAGAGAGAGAGAGTAAACTGAATACTACCACTGGTAATTGTGTGACAGCAGTGGAGTCCAGGTACTTGGCTAGTGCAAGATCAACTGAGGCTTTCCACCTAGCTAGATGATGTAACACCTTCCTCCTTTATAACAGTGCCCAGGCAGGATCCTTCAGGTCAATGGATGGTATCCCTTCAGGTCCAATCTGGGGTTGATTGATGATAGATATTGGGCTCTATTAGCCTTGGTAATGGTTTATCTGACTGCCTTGCTCCCTTCTCAGAGAAGTGATGACACAACCACTCTAGGAAGGTACTTGAATAGCTTATCTATATTTTAGCAAAGATGCAGTACTGGAAAATGGGTACAGGAACTGGGAAACCCTAACTAATTGATAATAATAATAAACCCTCAGACCTGTAGGCGGGTAATTGAGTCTGGTTAGTTAGCTCCTCTGGCTCAGCCTGGCCACAGCCAAACCAGAGTAAGCAAGCTGCTGCTTGATGTCTTTCAGCTTCCTCTTCCTGCTAGATGTTATGCTTATACAGCCTTCAGGATCCACCCCTTTTCCACCTTCTTCTTCTTCTCCTGCCCACTTCCCAGATCCCTCCCGGGCCCTGGGATACCTAGATAACTACAGATGATTTGAATTCCTAAATATCTAGGGGACAGTAGAATAAGAAGATTGATGATCTGGGTACAGGTTGGCAATGTCTAATCAGGTACAAGACAGGAGGTTCTTGCAAGGTTGAGCCAAGCAAGTCACCAATCCCCAAAAGACCAGGATCCACAGAACTCAGGTTCAAGGGAAGTGAAAGGAACCCAAAAGTCAGGGCTGCCAGGGCATTTATACCCCCCTGGCCAACCACTTTCTCCCCTCTCCTCAAGGCCTCAGGAAACATTCTGAGATCCAATGGTCTCCACCTGTCAGTCAACAGTGTGGACTCCCAGCTCCCAGAGTTTCAATATAACACCCTTAAACTACTAAGGGCTGAGTGCTTACTGTTGCCCCAGAGCTTCAGCCACCCAAAGGCTTTTACCTAAGAAGATCCTTCCACCCTCTTAACTCCCCTGCCCATGTGAGTCTTGAGCATGTATTAGCTTAGGGCTAAGAAAGCCTTTTAGACTAGCAACAGCCTAAAAGCACAGCGTAGATGCTGCCTACCCCATTTGCCTCCCAGATCAATTTTAAACTGACCTTGGGGGTTTTCACACTCCTGGCTGAGAGGTTGGAAACTAAGGGTTTAGCCCACTCAGAGGTCTTCTATGCCACCCTCTAGACCTGAGGTCAGCAATGTATAGCTCTTGAGCCATATCTGGCTCCACCTCCCGACCAGCCAGTGCGGGCAGAGCCCCAGGATGTGCCCCAGGGGGCCTTTCAGCCCCTGCCCCATATTCTAGCACCTTCCGCCTCCATCCTCCTTCTTCTGCAGGCGTTTATGGCTCTCACTGCCAAAAAGGTTGCCGACCATTGCTCTAGACACTAAAACCCAGCACAGCAGGGGGTCAGATAGGAGCTCTGTGGATTGAAAGTCAGATTTTTGGAAATTAGGCTATGGTTTCTTAACCCAAATATTGGGTACAGCCTGTATTCTATACTCAGACACTTTTTTTGCTCTCTCAGACCAGAGCTGCTAAGCAGCCCTGGTTCACTCTGCCTAAAAATAGAAAGCTTTTTTTTTCCGCCCTCACTAACTTAGGATCAGGCTAAAGTCTTTTGGCCATCCTCCATTCAAAGGCTGATTGGGGGCGTGTCTCCATCTACTAGCATTGTGAGGTCTTCTTACTCCTACCCAGTACATACTAGGCTAGCACCACCTACCAAAGGAAGTAGATTTGCAGCCAACTTAATAAGTAGAATTGCAAGCAGGGCCCAGTTTCCTGCCTATCTCAAATAGTTTCCATTCTTGGAGAGCCTTACTGAGCTCGCACAGCTCAAAGTTTGGGGTGTCTTTTCTTACTACTGTTCATGGGTGCACTTGTCTTTGTGATTAGCTTGAGTAACCCTGAGATTCAGGGAGGAGATTCATCTCCCTACAGTGCCTTGCCATTTTGTCCTGCTCAGTCTCTGAAACACCCCCAATATGGAGTTCTTCCATACTAAGCCCAAAGTGGGTATGGGGAACCCCAGAGATATGACCAAAGAAATTTAGATGGATGATGATACTGGGGAGAGGAAGGAACCTTAAAGAGTATAGAGATGAATTTTTAGCCTTTCAATCTCAATTGCTAACTGCTCTACTTTGTTCCACTCCAAAGAGTGAAGAAATCTCTGTAACAAAGCTATTGGAATTAGAGAAAGTCTCTTGAATTCAGTGCCTGTATCCTGTCACATATGTTGTATTTGCTGATTATTTGTTTTAAGATTTAATTTTTTTGTTTTTTTAAGTTCACATATTGATCTAATCTAATATATTCTGTTATACTATGTCACTTTCTGTTATTGTGTTTTGAACATTTAGCTATATGTTCTGTTTCATTGTCTTTTTTTGAACTCCCCCTATGAATGGACTGGAGAAAATACCACTGTAAAAGTCTATAGTTAACTTGGACAGACTATTTTCCATGGCAAAATAATAGGTCCTTATGGATGCTGTGTTTGTCATCAGATCTATTGAGATCACAGCCTTTTGTGCCTATTTGCCTTTGTTAATTGCCACATAGATGATGATGAACAGACTCCATCAAACTGGTTACAACCTGTATACATCTTTGGAGAACTTAGTGATCTAAAAGTTTCAATTTATTTTAAGGGGTCTTCATAAGTGATTTTTTCAGGATATATAGGAGCACTACTAACTCTGATTGATCATTTCCCTACCTTTGAGTTGTTTATAACGAAAGGTAAGTGTTCATTTAGTAGCTGAAGTGCAGTGCAATAGCACTATTGAATTTCCCACACCTGCATTTATTAAAAATGTAATGAATGAGGAATCAGAAGTGATTTTCACTGTTGTAGTCCTCATCTCCACATTGCAATAGATGGGACATATAAAGACATGCCTTTTATGGCTGTTATAGTCTCATACCAGAGGAGGGAGGTTTCCCAAGGGACTTGGTTACCCCATGATGCATTTCATCCTGGGAGGTGACAATTTTTTCCTAGGGTGATTTGTAACTACTAGATTTTTTTATATATATTTGTAACTCTTCAGTTTATTCTACCCTATCACCAGAATGTTCTAGATTCTTTGTAATGTTTTTGACTCAAAAAGGTTTTCATCAGCAGTACAGAGGTTTGTGTTTTGTTTTGTTTTCTTGGTTCCTTTGCCACATTTTGGAATTATGGCTATAATAGACTTCGTTAGAAATATCTCAGCCAAGGTTGAAAGATTGGCTAGATCGGAAAATTTGTGACAAGTATCCATGAGTTTCAGAGGTTTTTTGTTTTGTTTTCTTTTGTTTTTTAAATGTCACACAGCAAATCACATGAATCCTATATAATAGTGGGTTTGTTTGCTATTGACATTAATTGGGCCTTTGTGATTTGGAGGATTTTGAATGTGCATTACCTGTCACACTACTGCTTTAAAAAGCTGTTATTTGGTAAAAATTATGTATACTCACACTGTGGATCACGGCCAAGTTAAAAAGGAAACAGATCTCATTTTGGGGTAGGAAATCTTTGTATTCTTCCTCTCCTTGGGTAGGACACTGTGTCACAGATTGTAAATTATATATTTTTGATTTTTTAAAAAATTATTATTCTTTTTCTTTGTATGTGCAATAGAGTATTTGTTTCTTTTTTCTCTCTTTTTTCTTGAAGCATATGTTACCAGTATTCATGTTTTTTTTTATTTTGCACTAATGAAAGTTTACAATATTCATTAGTTCTAATAGCAATGCATAACCAAAAGCTTTAGACTATGGAAACCTGCCATTGATTGTTTATTATAATGGGACTTTGATAATGATTATTTCTGATTCTAGGAGAAGGGATAAGAAAAGACCCATTATATAGGGCCAAGAAGCACAAGGTCAAGAAGACCAAACAATTCCAGTGGGATTGATGAGAATCTGTACAGACAGAGGACTTGTATTGGGGTTTGAGGAAGCAGCTGTTTGACAACATCAGACACAGGATTTCCCTGTGCCAGGTTCAAAGTACCTTGGTTTAGCTATAATTCTGGCTCCCCTATCTGTGAGAATGAAGGTAAAATCAGGCCAAAGAATGATATTTCCCATTTACTGCAAAAATCTAGTCCTTTTTTTGTCTTTCATAGTGTTGCAATTTTCTGTAGTTCTGGCTGCTGATTGGGTAAGTGCATATTGCTCCAATGGTCCTTCATGCTTGTGGTACATAAGTCATTTTATTAGGCCCTGATTCTAGGACCAGGTATGGTCTTATTCTTGCTTACTTGGAATTTGTATATACTATTTAATTTTTATTTATTTTTTCTTTTCTTCTACATATTTTTTTGTGTGTTCTGGACTTTTTTTTTAACAATTGATTCACATCCCTCATAACTCAGCCATGTATCTCAGGATGATTCATGTGTTGATCAACACCCTCCTTGGGGGGATTGTATAATTGGAATATAATTCTACATTTATAAAACCTTTTCTTGTTTGAGAATAATTTTAGGATAAGAAAATTGCTACCTCCCAAAATCAATAAAGTGAAATGTTTGAGAATATGCCAATGGAGATGCCTGAAGAAACCACACACTGCACTAAAAGATCCAGGAAAAACTTTGAGATGTAGTGAAATTGAACTGTGGGAGTTGAATGCATTTATTTTGAATATACAGTCTTATGCCAAAGGCGACTGTCCCCTGATTGGCGTTTTTTCAATGCTCCTAGCAATCATTAGATTTGTTCCCTTTCTTTTATTTCCCTCTTGTCCCCAAATTATTGTAATTTCCCTTTAGAAAATGCAACATTGTATGTACCTCAAGTTAAAGATCTCTAGAGATGTAAATTGGTTATGTGTTCTGATTCCATGGGGAAACTAGGTATGGAAATCTGGGAAATTTCTACATGCTCGTTTTCCATGGGAATCAGTGATTAAGTAATTGGTATATGAACTACAGATCTACAAATCCTAGCACTCCACTCTCCTTCTCATGCTACATGCCCACATAGGGAGAATATAAGTTTTGTGTAGTCCTGCCACTCTCTCCCTCTCTTCCTGTGATCCCCTTTGGTGGAGGTGGTGTGAAGTGAGTGGCAGGAGAATCTACCTACATGGCCTTATATTTTTTAGATAATTACCATTTTATTCCTTTACTTCAAGTGACTATTAATAAACTTTATAAAATATAATACTTGGAGTATTGGGCATTGATTTAAATCTTACAACATGGAATTTCTCAAGTTCATTATTCCTTTCAGTATAATATTCCATCACCATCATATACCATAATTTATTCAACCATTCCCCAATTGATGGGCACCCACTCATTTTCCAATTATTTTCCACCACAAAGAGTGAGGCTAAAGAGCGAAGCTATAAATATTTTATACAAATCCTTTCCCTTATTATCTCCTTTGGGTGCAAACCCAGCAGTGGTATGGCTGGGTCTAGGGAAAGGCAGTCTTTTAAAGCCCTTTATGCCTTGTTCCAAATTGCCCTACAGAATGATTGGATTTATTCACAACTCCACCAACAGTGTATTAGTTTCCCAATTTTGCCACATCTGCTACAACATTTATCACTTTCTTTTGCTGTCATGTTGGCCAGTCTGCTGGGTGTAAGGTGGTACCACAGTGTTGTTTTAGTTGGCATTTCACTAATCAGGAGGAATGTACAACACTTTTTCAAGTGCTTGTTGATAGTTTTGATTTCTTTATCTGAAAACTGCCAATTTATATCCCTTGACCATTTGTTGATTGGGGAATGGCTTGATTTTTTTTTTAATTTGACTTAGTTCCATATATTTGGGAAATTAATCCTTCATCATAGAGTTGTGATATAAAAATGTTCTCCCAGTTTGTTGCTTTCCTCCTAATTTTATCATATAATATTATATATTCTAATTTAATTGCATTCATTTTGTTTATTTAAAACCTTTTTAATTTGATATAATCAAAGTGATTCATTTTATATTTTGCAATGTTCTCTAACTCTTGCTTGGTCTTAAATTCCTTCCTTTCCCATTGATCTGACAGATACATATGTTCAACTAAATCTAATTTTTCCTATACTGTTCTCCTATTATCCCAGCAGTTTTTGCCAAATATTGAGTTCTTGTCCTAAAAGCTGGGATCTTTGGTTTATGGAACATTAGCTTGCTGAGGTCATTTCCCACTAGTCTATTTCATTGATCCAGCCTTCTGTCTCTTAGCCAGCACCATATTATTTTGCTGACCACTGCTTTAGAGTAAAGTTTAAGATCTGGTACTGCTAGGCCCCTATCCTTCACATTTTCATTTCATTATTTCCCTTGATATTATTGATTTTTTGTTTTTCCAGAAGAATTTTGTCATGTTTTTTTTCTAATTCTACTAAAATGTTTTTTGTAGTTTGATAGGGATGGCACTGAATAAGTAGATTAATTTGGGTAGGATTGTCAATTTTATTATATTAGCTTGTCTTACCCAGGACCAATTAATGTTTTTTGCAGTTATTTAGATCTACTTTTAATTGCGTGAAAAGTTTTTTGTAGTTGTGTTCATATAATTCCTGTATTTGTCCTGGCATATAGATTCCTAAATATTTGATATTGTCTAAAGTGATTTTAAATGGAGTTTCATTTTCTAACTTCTGATGTTAAATTTTGTTGGAAATACATAGAAATGCTGATGATTTATGTGGGTTTATCTTGTACCTTGAAACTTTGCTAAAGTTGTAAATTATTTCCAATAGCCTTTTAGTTGGTTTTTTAAGATTCTTTAAGTAGACCATAATATCATCTGCACAGAGTGATAGTTTAATATTCTTATTGTCTACTTCAATCACTTCAACACTAGTGTTTCTAGAATAGCATTAAATAATGGAGGAGATAATGGGCATCTTTGCTTTACTCCTAATCTTATTGGGATGGCTTCTAATTTGTCCCAATTGCAGATGATACTTGCTGATGGTTTTAAATATGCACTGTTTGTTATTTTGAGGAAAGGCCCTTCTATTCCTATACTTTCTAGTGTTTTCAATAGGAATCAGTGTTGTATTTTGTCAAAGGCTTTTTCTGCATCTATTGAGATAATTATGTGATTTCTGTTGGTTGGGTTATTGATATGGTCAATTATGTGCATGACTTTTCTAATATTAAACCATCTTTGCATTCCTGGTATAAATTGCACCTAATCATAATGAATAATCCTGATGATTACTTGCTGGAGTCTTTTTGCTAGTATTCTATTTAAGATTTTGGCATCTATGTTCATTAAGGAGATGGGTCTGTAGATTTATTTCTTTGTTTTTGTTCTGCCTGACTTGGAAATTAGTACCATATTTGTGTCATAAAAGGAATTTGGTAAAACTCCTTCTTTGCTTATTTTGTCAAATAATTTGTATAGTATTGGGATTAGTTACTGTTCTTTAAATGTTTGATAGAATTCACTTTTGAATCCGTCTGGCCCTGGGGATTTTTTTCTTAGGGAGATCCTTGATGGCTTGTTCAATTTCTTTTTCTGAGTTGGGATTATTTAAGTATTCTACTTCCTCTTTTGTTAATCTATGCAATTTATATTTTTGTAAATGTTCATTCATTTCTCCTACATTGTCATATTTATTGCCATATAATTGAGAAAAATAGTTCTAAATAATTATCTTAATTTCCTCTTCACTAGAGATGAGATCACCCTTTTCATCTTTGATACAGCTAATTTGATTAACTTCTTTCTTTTTTTATTAGAGTAAACAGTACTTCATTTTATTTGTTTTTTTTTCAAAGTACCAACTCCTAGTCTTATTCATTAGTTCAAAAGTTCTTTTACTTTAAATTTTATTAATTTATCCTTTAATTTTTGGGTCTTCCATTTTAGTTTTTATCTGGTGATCTGTAATTTTTTTCTTTTTCTATTTATTTAAGTCGCAAGCCTACTTCATTGATCTCCTCCCTCTCCATTTTGTTGGTGCAGCTTACATTTTAAGGGAGAATAGAGTATAGCAATGAGAGCATAAACAATTTGTACAATGTCATACAGAAAGTAGGTTTCAGAAATGGGACTTGAACTTAGGTCCTCCTAATTTCAAGGCTGGTTATCCATTATGCTGTGCTTCTAATCAATAGAACATATAATGTAATAAAATTAAAATATATTATACTCTTATATAAGCTTGAAAGGAAACTGAAAAATTTGTACTATGATTCTATTTCTGCTGGCATATGAAGAGGGTAAATAAAAGACACTAATATTAAAATTTCCATTTTTAAAAAAATCAATTCCTTATTTTACCTCTATAAATCATTGTCTATTATATGATTACATGATCATTGTCTATTATATTAATCTATTCTACTACATATAAATCTTTCCCTTTTTATATTAAAAGAGTGCTGAATGCACTAGAGTATGAAGTGGATGACATTTTCAGTTGAGAATCACTCACAAACTGGTAAAAACTACAACCACTGCCAAAAACAAATGAAATGAAAACAAGTAAGGCAAAACAGAGAACAATTTCATGCCTATATTTTTTACACAGAAAGAAACATATGAAAAATTGGATTCACTTGATTTTTCTTTTGCTTCTACTTAACAGATACATTTTTAAAAATTTTACATGTTGATATGGTTTTAGTAATAATTTTCTGACATTTTGCAATCTATGTTCTCTCAGTACCATTTCTTTTTACATTTCCTTTATTTCTAAAGTCATTCCCCTTCTCCTATATGTACATTTTTGCATATAGCATTATGGCTATATTGTTTAAAGTAACAAAAGCAACATGAAGCAATCATTAAACATCTAATAGGCCCGTGTTCTAAACAATGGAGATATAAAATGGAAAATAGCAATTTCTAATATCAAGATAAATAAAAGTAAATAACAGAAATAGATTTAAATGCATATAAACATTTGAAAAAATTAAAGATAAAACCCAGGACCTGACAATATATAATTTACAAGAAACACACTGAAAATTAAAGGCACACATAAAGTGAAAGTGAAGGAGCACAATATGCTATGCCTAAGTTGTTACAGAGAAGGTAGGATAGCAGTCATAATCTCTGAAGGAGAGAATAACTAAGTCTTAGCATTTCCATAATCCAAACACATTTTCTGATGGGACAACAATGATTTAGAAAATAAATATTTTGAAAAAGTATTATTTTTAACTTTCATCACTTTATGGAGATATTCTTCTATTCCTGGTAGTGTGTGGCATTGGAACAAAAAGGCCACGTTATGACCAACCTGGAAAGACTTGGTTTTGGAAAGAGTATACTCCTGAAAAGATATTGTGACAACCGATCTTGCTAAATATGATACTGCTAATGTATGTTAACTGAGAAACTAGATAGGTAAAAATGATCAAATTACATGTTGATAGGAACATGAAGAAACAGGCCAAATATTACTTTAATAGAGCAATTGCAATATTTTTAAACCTTTACCTTCTATTTTTAGAAATAATACTGTCTATTAGTTCCAAGACAGAAGCAATAGGATCTAGGCAATGGGGATTAAGAGGCTTGTCCTGTATCACATAGCTAAACAGTATCTGAGGCCATATTTAAACCTAGGATATATCATCTATGGGCATGGCTCTCAATCTACTGTGACACAAACCTACCCCCTTGAATTTTGTTTTTTTGTTTTTTGTTTTTGTTTTTAGAAAACAAGTTGGAAATATACATTTAGAGATATAAAGCCATTTATGCTCTTTGATATAGGGATGTCATTATTAGGATTAGGCCTTAATGCTATTATTGGGGGTGGGGAGGAAGCTGTGTATATAAAATTATTCATGGAAGCTTTGTTTTTAATGACAAGATAACTATAAATAACAGAACTGCAATGAGTGGGGAAAATGGTTGAATAGCTTGGGATATTTTGAATGTCATGGGCTGTATTATATTATAAATGGCAAATATTGGAAATATAAAAATAAGAGAAATATATGAAAAGAGAACAAGAATAATGCATACTATGATTACATTAAAAATAAGTCAGAAAATCAAGAGAAAAAATATTACAGCAAAATGAATGCAAAAGAAACTCAGAAGCAGAGGATTTTTATATTGGCACACCTATATAATTTACATATTTTAACAAATTGTAAACAATGTGGAGCATGTGGTTTGGCACATAATTTTTATGCTTATATGTACTTTATTCTTAAATGGTTTTTGTTATGGTGGTTAAGTATACAATAGAAATAAAGATTGGACAGAAGAGAGAAGGGCACTAATTGAAAGAGAAGTTATCAGGGGAAAGTTATTATTTTACCACCATAGAATATAAAGTGAAAGTTAATTGACCATCAAGTGTGTCCCCTATATTGGTTACTTTGATTCAAAGTCACAGTTGTTCCATGCTAATTATGATCGTCTTCTACATTACTTAAACTTTTAGAAATTCATTGCTGCATATTTCTGGACTGTGTTTTCATTTCTCTTCCTAATCTGAGTTACAGCTATCAACATCTGATGATTTGGGGCTCAGAAAATTTCTAGAGAATAAGTAAAAATCAGTTTATCCCCGACTGGGTATCTTGAAGTCCAGTATTCCACAATTGAAGGGATGAGCCAGGGATTTTCAGAATGAGTAGCTTTAATGTTTACCTAATTAATGATGGGAAACATGCTATTTTCCAATTTTGTCACCTATATTTGGTCTCCAGAGATTTTTCACAATAACTGGACATTTTTGAACAAGAAAGTCTTTTTTTCTGATACTTAAAAAGGGCTGTTTACCTAAAAGACAAAACATTTAAAAACTGGGCAAAATTGAGCCATGGTTAAAAAAAATAAAAAGACAAAAATTAGAATCTGCTAAAAAAAATTATCAGACACTATCCCTTTTCATAGAAATCACATAACTGGATACTTGAAATAAGCAATGATATAAAGATGTCATAAAGGGCAGCTGGGTAGCTCTGTGGATTGAAAGCCAGGCCTAGAGACGGGAGGTCCTAGGTTCAAGTCTGGCCTCAGACACTTCCCAGCTGTGTGAACCTGGGCAAGTCACTTGACCCCCATTGCCCACCTTTACCACTCTTCCACCTATGAGCCAATACACAGAAATTAAGGGTTTAAAAAAATTTAAAAATTTTAAATAAAAAGATGTCATAAATATGATTGAATTGTTTTGTTTTGGATAATTTGAGTAATGAAATCATCAAATTATACACAATTCTTTAATTATCCACTATGGCAAGAAAGAGAATGACTATTAGTTGCCTGTTTTAGAATTACTTTGTAAAGTTTAGAAATGTGGAAAATGAAAACATTTTTGCTAAATTATTTAATATGATTTTAAATTTGTTAATGTTTCAGCATGCCTTTTTTTCCACTGAATTTTATTCCATTTTCACATTAATTCATATTAATATCATGCATGCTCAAAAATTATGATAAAATAATTTCTATGGAATTATCTTGCCCTATTGACAAATCATTTTCCCTAAATAACAGTGCCATCTGCTGAAAAGGAATAGTGACTTGCAGGAAAGTTTTCAGACAGCTTAAAAAATGAGTTAAATATTCTTTAAAAACAACAAAAAAAGCAGAATACAATTAGAGGCGACAAAAGAAAAACCATACTATTGTCACAAATAAAAGCAGCAAGATATATGACGGACTACATAAAATTATGTAAAACCAGAAAAACATAGAAATTTACAACTTGCTGCTTTTGTGGAAAGATATTTAATCCCCCTAACCTTCTGCTACCTCATCTGTAGGATTTTAATAGATTGTCTCTGTAATCTGTTCCAATTCTTGATGATTTCTGATCCTGTAATGCCATATATGTGAACTAAATAAAAAAACAGATGATAATCTTTGAAACTTGAAAGTATAGATCCAAAGATTCAGTAATTTTTACTAAACTAAGATTTTTCTAATTTAATTGATTTAATTAAAGAAAATTAATATAGTGATTCATTTTTTTATGCAAGGCAGATTAATGAACATTGTTTCTTGCAACAAGCTTAGAATTCTGTATGATATAACTAACTCTCCATTTTCCTAGAAAAAAAAAAAGATTTTGAATCAAATAATGGAAGGAAGTAACACCAAAATCTCTGATCATAGAACTCAGGAGATAGTGGTAAAGGTGGGGTAGAAGAGGTTATGCCATTGCAAAATAAATAATATTGATAAAGAAGAGCAAATTACTATTTCTCAGCAAAGTATGGGGGGTACTGATGTATTTCTGACTTAGAGGAAGTTTGAATTGAACTATTCATTATCAGAAGAGTGACTTAGAAATAATAAGGCTCTTAAATATTTTGTTTTTGCTTTCTAGAATATTTTTAATATCTGGCTGCTTTTCTCTTAACTCCAGCCCAGTGACAGTTTAGTAATTACTAAGTGGTATTCTGAATGTGAATGACTGCTGTGATCTTAATGAAAGGTTTAATATATTCTGCTTTTTGTTTCAAAAGAGATGGTGTGTAACCTCTTTTATTTCTCTCTAAAAGAACAATAATAGTGAACCCAGTGATGATTAAGAGATTATTCTTTTTATAGCTCAGCATGTCCCTTTGGAGACAATTTATTTCTTGAGAATTTAAATCCATAATATGCAATCCAAATACAATTTTTATAGAATTAGGCAAAAATTTGAAAATTTGAGACTGTCCATTTCCTTGTCACAAATCTTGACCAAATCTTTCAATGTGAATAGAATGAAAAATATCCATGTTACACAAGGCTAACCATATGTATGTGTGTGTGCGTGTGTGTGTGTATGTAAAACTGAAAAATTCAATCAGCTATCACTTATTTCATTCCTTCTATCATGTAGAAAAACACTAATATAGTGTTATTTTTCTCTCAAAAAGTTTTTTTTACTCCAATTTTATTTTATTTTCAGTTCTGAATTTTCTCTCCCACCTTAGGCAACCACAGGTAAGTCAAAGAAAATAAAATTCATTACAAATATGAATTGACAAATAAAACAAATTCCCACATAATTCATGTTCTAAAATAAATAGCTTCAGTTTGCATTCTGAATTCATCACCCCTCAATCTGGGAATAGATAGGATGTTTCCACAATACATATGCTATTGATTATTTAAATAAGAGCATATTTTTTCTGTTTTCATGCGTATAGACACAGTTTCCAAAATACATGTAACCTTATGGTCTCTTTCATCATGTACTGTTCAGTTTGTTAATGTATCAATAAAATGAAAATGTTGTACAAGATTGCTTTCAATAAAAGGCACTGTGTGTTTTAGTTAGTCAAATAATCACTGAACACCCACAGGACACATAATAGTCTCCTCAGCCTTTAGTGTTAAGAAATCCTTTAGTTATCTTATATTCTCATCATATTCTGAAAAAAATTCTAGTGAGGGTTAAAGGATAACTACCAAATCTCTGTCCATCTCTTAGAGACATATATTGAGAATGAAGAAGGGGAAAACATGACCATGACCATAGTATAAAAATTTGGGCAAAGATTCTAAGATATTTAAGCCATTACTTACAGTAAGTTGAATTCAAACTTATGAAGTTGTTGGGAAAATTAAATGAGGTAATATATGTGAAGCATTAACAAAGCATCAAAATTCTACGTGTGTCAATTATAATGTAAATTCCTTAAGGATGTGGTCTCTTTTGCCTGCCCTTTCATTTCCAGTGCTTAGCACAATGTCTAGTTTATAAGTTTTTAATACAATCTGATCTATGATGTAATTCAATATATGTGTATATATATGCCTATTTATTTGCATGTCTTCTTCCTCAACTTAATAAATCTTATTTATGGCATGAACTATTTTGTCTTCCTTTTTATATCCCCAGGATTTAGCAAATGCTGGTATTTAACAAATGCATTCAAATTGATTGATTACAAGTGTAATTTTGTCAAAAAGACAGTATGATAGGATCCTTCTGGGGATGAACCAGAATGGTGAGTAGAGAAAGCAATTATTTGCATTCTCCAAAATCTCCCTACAAAGAACTTAAAATAATACCTTAAGTTGAATTACAGTGTGGAATATTCAAGAAAAAGTCAAGGTAAGGCATTCTTCCTGGCAAAGACAATTTGGGAGATGAGAAAGAGAAATCTATGACATTGGAAGTCATGATAAACCAAAGGCTACGTAGATGTATTGTCAGTGGTGGTTCAAGGTGGTAGTAACAGAAGCAGCAACAACTTCTGGAACTCTCAAGCCATTAATACTAACAGGAACAGATAATTGGTCAGAAATAAGTTAGAGAGGACCTCTGTACTAGTACTAGATGCAAAACCAAATACAATTGACACCTGCATTTCCTATGCCCCTTTCTGGTCATAATTCAAAGAAGAGAAAGACAATATTGATTTTGCTTATAACAGATAAGGTACATGAAGTAGCAGTATTACTTGCAGTCCAAAGGGATCAGAGCCCTTTCCTGGGTAAGGAAAATATCCAGAAAAAGAGAACAGTGATGATATCTGTCCCCAGATAAAACCATCTTGGAAGCACTGAAAACTTCCAATACCCCAAATCCAACTCTGAAACTTAAAACAGTTCCTCCTCACTAACATCAGAAACAGAGCACATTAGCATGAAGTTCAAAATCAAAAAATAGGGTTGAAAAATAAGTAAACAATAAAAAACCCTGACCATTAAAAGTTTGTGTGGTAACATGGAACATCAAGACACAAAATCCAGAGAAGACATGTAAAGGCAAAGTAGATAAAAGGAATTCCTCAAAAAAAATTGGAATTGGAAAAAAGTCCAACGAGAATATCAAGAATAGTTTTAAAATGATTCTGAAAATCAAGCAAGAGTGATAGAGGAAAATATGTTAAAAAGTGATTTCAGGAAGAAAATTATGAAAAGACAATGAAGAGCTTGGTAAGATGCATCAAAAATACTGAAGAAAATAGAACCTTAAAATTGTTTAAAATGAAAAAGAGGTACAGAAGTTCACTAAAAATATCTCCTTAAGAGGTTGAATTGGCCAAATGGGAAAAGAGGTATGAAATCTCACTGAAGAAACTAATACTTGAGATTTGAATTGCATAAGTAGAAGCTAATGACTCCATGAGAAATTAAGAAATAATTAAGAATCTTTAAGAATACAAAGCATTTTCCAATGGATAAATTGTCAAATATGAACCTAATATATATCAGATTGGCTCACATGACCAAAAAAATAATATGATAAATATTGAAAGAAATGTATACAAATGGAGACATTGATTCACTATAGGTGGAATTGTGAACTAGTCCAACCATTGTGGAAAACAATTTTTGACATACACTGCAAAAAGCTATAAAATTGTGCATATTCTTTATCCTATGAATAACATAAAGAGACCTATATACTAGAGGTCTAAAACAAACCAAACTGAAAAATAATATTCGTTTATTTATTTTTATCTTTAAGAAATGTTTTTAATTTATTTATAGAAGGCTTCAGTGTATATTAGTAGACTAATTCCAAGAACCTTTGTGGATTTTGTAATTGTTTTAAAAAGTCTTCCCTCTCTATTATTGTTTCAGGTTTTATTAAAGCTAAATAGAAACTTGATTTTTACAGATTTATTTTGTTCCCTACTACTTTACTGAAGTTATTAATTATCTTAATTATTTTCTATGCTAATTCTTTTTTCATTTTTCTTTTGAATATTTTCCCCCAGGTTCCATATTTCATTTTCTCTCTCTCTCCTCAAAACCCCCTGATCCCCCCTTAGTCAACACAATTCCACTGGGTTTTACATGTATCATTGATCAAGACCTAATTCCATATTATTGATAGTTGGGCTAGAGTTATCACTTAGTGTCTACATCCCCAATAATATCCCCAACAGGCCATGTGTTCAAGCAGTTGTTTTTCTTCTTTGTTTCTCCTCCCATAGTTCTTCCTCTGAATGTGGCTAGTTTTCTTTCTTATAAGTCCCTCAGCCTTGCTCTGGATCCTTAAATTCCTGCTAGTAGAGAAGTACATTATGTTCAATTGTACCACAGTGTATCAGTCTCTGTGTACAATGTTCTCCTGGATCTGCTCCTTTCACGCTGCATCAATTCCTGGAAGTCATTCCAGTTTACATGGTATTCCTCCAGTTCTTTATTCCTTTGAGTGCAATAGTATTCCATCACCAACAGATACCACAATTTGTTCAGCCATTCCCCAATCAAAGATTCTCTCATTTTCCAATTTTTTACCACCACAAAGAGCACGGCTATAAATATTTTTGTACAAGTCTTTTTCCTTATTAGCTCTTTCGGGTATAATCCAAGTAGTGCTATGGCTGGATCAAAAGGCAGATATTCTTTTAAAGCCCTTGGAGCATAGTTCCAAAATTCCTTCCAGAATGGTTGGATCAGTTCACAACTCTACCAGCAATGTATTAATGTTCTAATTTTACCACATCCCCTCCAACATTTATTACTCTCCTTTGCTGTCATTTTATCCAATCTGCTAGGTGTGAGGTTACACCTCAGAGTTGTTTTGATTTGTATTTCTCTAATTATTAGAGATTTAGAACCCTTTCTCATGTGCCTATTAATAGTTTTGATTTCTTTATCTGAGAATTGACTATTCGTGTCTCTTGCACATTTATCGATTGGGAGATAGCCTGATTTTTTTGTACAATTGATTTAGCTCCTTGTATATTTGAATAATGAGACCTTTATCTGAATTTTTTGTTATAAAGTTTTTTTCCCAATTTGTTGTTTTCCTTCTAATTTTGGTAGTGTTGGTTTTTTCTGCACAAAACCTTTTTAGTTTAATGTACTCAAATTATTTATTTTACATTTTGTGATTTTTGGCAACCACGAAGGGATAGAATTTCTTCTCCTACCATAGTCTCCCCTCTCCCTTCTCCCTTCTCCCTCCAGGAAACCTTTCACAGCTTTCCCAGACTCATTACCTAATCCTGTCCACCAGGAGAACCCTGTAGCCAGCTCTCTCCCTCCTAAGTCCTTTTTCACCCATCTCAGCTTGCTTCCTATACTTCGTCTTAGCTAAAACTTATTCCCACTCCAGCTAAAAGGTTTACTTGCCCCTAAAACCAGCCCAAAATCCTTGCCTTAAAAACTTCCTCTACCTTGCCTTTGTATCCATATTCTCCATACTCTCACCTGGATTCTGCTCCCCTGCTCCATTGCGTCTTCACCACTAGAGGCCATTATTGAGCACTCAGTTTTACCTCTTACTAAACTTGAGTGGCTGCTTTTCTACCACTGGAGAGCAGCAGTAAAATCATATAACATCAAGATGTTGAATAATTGCTCCATGCATTTTTAACAGAACATGAAAGGGATAAGATCATCTCTCATGTTAATAAAGCCCAAGGGCATAATGCAGCACACTGGCCACCTATGGATCCTCATTGGGACTATAATAATCATGATGAATACATGGAACTACATAGTGCTAGGGATGCCATTTTAAGAACAATGCAAGAATGCTCCAAAAGGTCAGATGCATGGACAAAATTTGAATGCCTTAAACAATCCGATGATGAGACAACCTCCCAATTTATAGATAGACTCATTGAGCTGGGAGGTAAATACCTAGACATTGATATTTCTATAGAAAGAGATATTGGACATATAAAATGACACTTTGTCAACATTTGTTGCAGAGTAGTCCAAGATTATTTTAAAACACATTTCCCAAGTGGCCTAAAATAGATTTTGATGAGTTGAGGAGAATTGCCGAATATGTTTTTAAACACAATAAGGAAAAATAATCAGAAACTAATGATTTACTAGAAAAGATCCAGAAATAATGAAAATATTTAAGTAACAGAATTGATAAAACAGAGAAAGGTCATGATACTCAACCAATATCACTTGCCCCTCTCCAAGAATCTAACTATTGATTCCTTACCTGACATTTCTGTGGAAAGAAGGGCTACATAGTGATGAACTGTAGGATTTGTTCCAGGCAATCAGAAATAATACCTACTAGAACAATAATTTCAAAAACAACCATAAAAACTACAATAATAATTTGAGGAATTGTAACTTTAAGAATGATTACAATTCTAGAAATTTAAATCAAATAACTGATAATCCAAACCAAATGACCCCTGAACAATATATCTTAAGTGGAGCTCATCCCTGAACTACTCAAGGTGCTAATGTCCCTCTCTGGGGAGCCCAAGGAACTACCTAAAGATTATGAAGTTGTTTTGGGGGGCAGGGGTTGGGACCCAGGAATCAAAGGTTATAACTTTTGATTTTCCAGACCTTGATGTCTTACTACCTGTTTTCCCAATCAACTTCCTCCTCCATAGTAATGAACCTCATGTGACTTTAAAAGTTGGCAATGCTTATTATGATTGTCTTTTGGATAGAGAAGCCTCAAGGTCTGTTTTGAAGAGCACATCTGATTCAAACTGCAAATCCATCAGCTCAGTAAATGTAATAGAGGTATTTGGGATACCCATAAAGTTTCCAACATTTTCCCCTAGAATGATGACTATAGGTCTCTTGAGTGTGGAGCTTTCCTCTTGATGCCTGGCTCCCCTATAAATTTGCTAAGTAGAGATCCTTTATGCAAGCTTAGAGCCACAAATTACTTGATCTCCAGGTGACTCTGTGTCTTTGGAATTTACTTTACTCCCTTAACTTTACTCCCATTCCTTCGCTTAGACAACCAAGAGATGAAGGAATCTCCCGTTTTTGATATCCCAACTTATATACCTGAATCTCTCTGGGTAACATCCTCTTCTGAGGTTGGCCTACATAAATTGGCTGTCCCTGCCCAAATTAAAACAAAATCTAGGGGCAGCTGGGTAGCTCAGTGGAGTGAGAGTCAGGCCTAGAGACGGGAAGTCCTAGGTTCAAACCCGGCCTCAGTCACTTCCCAGCTGTGTGACCCTGGGCAAGTCACTTGACCCCCATTGCCCACCCTTACCACTCTTCTGCCTTGGAGCCAATACACCGAAGTACAAGGGTTAAAAAAAAATCTAGCCCACCTCCTTACATTACTCAATATCCACTTTTAAAGGAGGCAATTGACGGCATTACCCTTGTAATAAATCCACTAACTGACCAAGCCATAATAATCCCCTATAAATATAAATACAATATGCCTATCCTCCCTGTTAAAAAAAAAAACAAAATTGGTAATCAACAGCAAGTATCTCTATCGATTCGTCCAAGTTCTGAGGGTGGTAAACAATCACATTATAAAAAGACACTCCGTAGTTTCCAAGATAAACACTATTATTTATTCTATTCCTAGCACAGCTACATACTTTACTGTAGTAGACTTGTGCTCCACTTTTTTTTTCTATACCCATACATGAAAATTACAAGCATAATTTTGCTTTCACCTTGAAGGGTTCCCAGTGGACCTGGACCCATTTACTCATTCCATTAAATTTAAACAGCCATTTAATGCAATATATGGATGATTTACTCTTGGATCACTTAATGCTGAAGCATGCCAAGAGGATAGCAAGCACCTCCTTTTGGAACTACATAAGAGAGGCCACAAGGCCTCCAAAGATAAAATTCAATGGTGTCTCCCCTAAGTAAATATTTAGGTATTATTTTAACTGCTCTGTCCATTTTATTTCTCCTAAGTGTATTGAGAATATTCAAAAATTAAGTGTTCCTACCATTAAAAAGCAATTAAGAGTGATTTTTGAAGGGCAGCTGGGTAGCTCAGTGGAGTGAGAGTCAGGCCTAGAGACAGGAGGTCCTAGGTTCAAACCTGGCCTCAGCCACTTCCCAGCTGTGTGACCCTGGGCAAGTCACTTCATCCCCATTGCCCACCCTTACCAATCTTCCACCTATGAGACAATATATCGAAGTACAAGGGTTAAAAAAAAAAAGAATGATTGTTGGAGCAATGGGATTTTGTCAGCAGTGAATCCCTTGCTATGGGGAAATCATTAAGCCCCTTGTATCATGTACAAAAAAATTGTTCCCTGAACCACTTAAATTGGAAAAGGAATATCTGAAAGCTCTTTCAAATCTAAAATAGGCTATCTGTCTCCCCTTGCTCTAAGCATCCTAGATTACAATGAACCATTTTCCTTATATATCCATGAACAGAGATGGGTGGCTTCAGATATTCTAACTCAACTTTTGACACCTGCCCAGTAGCTTATTATTCTTCCCAATTGGACCCAGTTGCACCAGAAGCACCACCATGCCATAAGGGAGTAGCTGCCACAGCTTTATTAGTAACCAAATTGGCCAATCTTGTATTAGGATGCCCTCTGGCCATAATGTGCCCACACAAGGTCGAGCATTATTATTAAGACATAGAACACAAGCATTTACTGATCAAAGGATTATGAGATATGAAATAATCTATTAAGAAATGAACAAATCACATTAAAATGCTGTTGGAGTTCTTAATCCTACAAACTTGCTCCGCAATTTGCCAACTTCCAGAGAACCTTTACACGATTGATTATACATCTTTAGTGTCCATTGCTGATTGTGATAATGAGATTAAATCTACTTTGTTCTCAAATCTAATCACCAAAACAGTAAACAACTCCACTTAACTCACAAGTTGGGAGGTCTGTGACCCACCTGTGATAGAGTGAGTGATGAATCAAAATTTACTGACTGCCTCCTGGGCAGTCCTAAGAAAAGCATCTGTTGTGATTGGACATGTAAACTAGGAGGAAGGCACATAAAGTGACACAAAAGAAGCCCCTTTAAAAGAGAGTTCAGCTGCTCTCTTCTGCTTCATGTCTTGGATCTGAAGGATCTCTTCTAACTCTGGAGCTGGGACCCTGAGACTTTGGTGAGACTGTTCTTAAATCTTTCCTTTGGAGTTCCATGTGGTGAGTGTAAAGACCGAATCTTCGTGAACTGCTCTTATGGAACTTCCTTTTCAATAGAGACTCTCTGACTGAATGAAGCTTTTGCTTCCTACCTTGGCTGAGGGCTAATTAGATCTGCCTGGATTAAACTAAGGTATCAGAACAAATTAGATAGTATGTTAGATTACTTATCCTATCTTGTCCTCTCTCATTTCCTTATTTCCTTATTTCCTCTTCCTCTGCTTATTTGTAAGTAAACTTCCATAAATGTAATTTTGACTTGAGGTTATTCTTTAATTGGGGACTGATAATTATTCAATTCCCTGGCACCAAACCTTTTAATATTCACCCAATCAAAACTTTCTTCCATTCATGATAAACCTCATAATGATTTACTGGACTTGGATACTTCGGATTTAATATTATTTATAAAGGGTTCTTCATTTATGAAGGATGGTATGCACTATATAGGAGCTGTTGTAGTTACTGAATTTGCCACTCTGTGTTCAGCTTCCTTACCCTTAAATGTAAACCCACAAGGTACAGAACTTCCATGTGTCATGACAAAAGACAAAAGTCATGATTTACACAGACTCCCATTACACATTCAGCATATGTCATGCAGTTGGCATGCTATGACATCAGAGGGGATCCTTAACATCAGCTGGAAAATGTATTGCCAACTCAAACCTTATTAGTGACCTTCTTTCTGTCCTCTAACTCCCTGAAGCCATAACTGTCTTTTATTACTCTGCCCCCCACATATGGCACTGACCCTTTCTCTAGGGAAAATGAATGAACAGACGCTGCAGCAAAGCTAGTGGCCTTGGAAGAGCCTGAGTTAATTTTGACACTAACAATTACTGATGATTTTGATCTATCCTTTTCCTACAATGACAAGGAAGTGGGAAAATAGAAGCAAAAATTTAAAGCTAAACAAATTAATGAAGTATGGGTATCATCAGAAGACAGACCCCTGCTCCCTAGAAATTTCAATAACCAAATTTGTCACTCCATCCATAAACATGGTCATTTTGGTACCCAAAGCATTGTAGACTCTATTAAAAAGGTATGGATAGCACCTGGAATTACTACAATTGCCTTCAAAGTATGTACAGCTTGACCTACCTGTCAGGTTTTTAAGAAGCATGCTTTTTATGGTAAAGCCTCTGGTGGTCATTCTATCACTTATACACCTTTCAAACATCTACAAATTGATTTTATCTCTTTACCATAATCTGGACAGTATAATTTTTGTCTGGTCACAGACAATCAACTGACCAGGTGGCCTAAAAAGTTTCCAACTGCTCAGGCCACATTGGCTTTTGTTACCAAAATTCTTTAGAAAGAAATTATTCCTTGTTTTGGAATACCAGCACGTATTGATTCAGATAGAGGAACAGATTTGGTCTTATTGCAAATTTAATCATGATTGGAGATAACTCCTAAATTCCATACACCAAAACATCCCCAGGACATCGGTCAAGTTGAAAGGATTAATGAAGAACTTAAATCTATGATTGGAAATTGTGCATGGAGACTCATTTAAAAAGGCCCAAAATTGTATCTCTGGCTCTATTTTATCTGAGTAGCAGATCTAGAGGTGATTTACACATCTCACCATTTCAGATGCTATTTGGACATCCATCTATTCAGGCATAACCATTTACCCTTGTCTATACTTCATTGTGAGGAGGGGATACAACCATTGCCACATATATGAGGCAATTACAAACTAATTTTTTTAAAAATTTTTTAAGAAAAATTTTCCATGGTTACATGATTCATGTTCTTACTTTCCCCTTCACCCCCCCAAAAAAACTCCCCCAAAAGCCAATGCACATTTCCACTGGTTTTAACATATGTTCTCAATCAAGACTTATTTACATATTATTGATAGTTACATTGGTGTGGTCATTTCAAGTCTACATCCCTAATCATGTCCACAATCAATCCACGTGTTCAAACAGTTGTTGTTCTTCTATGTTTCCACTCCTATAGTTCTTCCTCTGAATGTGGGTAACATTCTTTTCCAGAGATCCTTCAGAGTTGTCCTGGGTCATTGCACTGTTACTAATACAGAAGTCCATTATGACTGATTTTATTACACTGTATTAGTTTCTGAATACAATGTTCTTTTGGCTCTGCTACTTTCACTCTGCATCAATTCCTGGAGGTCTTTCCAGTCCACACGGAATTCTTCCAGGTTATTATTCCTTTGAGCATAATAGTATTCCATCATTAGCAGATAACACAATTTGTTCAGCCAGTCCCCAATTGAAGGGCATATCCTAGTTTTCCAGTTTTTTACTACCTCAAAAAGCACGGCTATAAATATTTTTGTAAAAGTGATTTTATCTATGATCTCTTTGGGGTACAAACCCAACAATGGTATGGCTGGATCAAAGGGCAGGCATTCTTTTAGTTCTGTTTGGGCATAATTCCAAGTTCCATCCAGAAAGGTTGGATAAATTCACAATTCCACCAGCAATGTATTAATGTCCCAATTTTGCCACATCACCCCCAACATTCATTACTCTCTCCTATTATCATTTTAGCCAATCTGCTAGGTGTGAGGTGATACCTCAGAGTTGTTTTGATTTGCATTTCTCTAATTATTAGAAACTTAGAACACTTTCCCATATGTTTATTGATAGTTTTGATTCCTTTATCTGAAAATTGCCTATTCATGTCCCTTGCCCACTTATCAATTGGGGAATGGCTTTTTATTTTATGCAATTGATTTAGCTTCTTGTATATATGAGTAATTAGACCTCTGTCAGAATTTTTTATTATAAATATTTTTTCCAAGTTTATTGTTTCCATTCTGATTTTGGTTGCATTGTTTCTGTTTGTAAAAAAATTCATTTAATATAATCAAAATAATTTATTTAAATTTTGTAATTTTTTCTAACTCTTGCTTCTTTTTAAAATCTTTCCTTTCCCAGAGATCTGACAAGTACACTATTCTGTGTTCCGAATTTACCTATAATTTCCTTCTTTATATTCAAGTCATTCACCCATTCTGAATTTATCTTGGTGTAGGGTGTGAGATGTTGATCTAAACCTATTCTCTCCCATATTGTTTTCAAATTTTCCCAGCAGTTTTTGTCAAATAGTAGATTTTTGTCCCAAAGTTATTTTCTTTGGGTTTATCATACACTGTCTTGCTGACATCACTTACCCCAAGACTATTCTACTGATACTCCCTTCTGTGTCCTAGCCAGTACCATATTGTTTTGATGATGATTACTTTATATTATAGCTTAATATGTGGTACTTCTAGGCCACCTTCCTTCACATTTTTTTAAATTATTTCCCTTAATATTCTTGATCTTTTGTTCTTCCAAATGAACTTTTTAATATTTTTTTCTAATTCTGTAAAAAAGTTTTTTGTAGTTTGAAAGCTATGGCACTAAATAAGTGAATTAATTTGGGTAGAATGGTCATTTTTATTATGTTAGCTCATCCTACCCATGAGCAATCAATATTTTTCCAATTTATTAGATATAATTTTAATTGTATGGAAAGAGTTTTGTAGATGTGTTTATAAAATTCCTGACTTTGTTTTGGTAGATAGATTTCTAAGTATTTTGTATTGTCTAGGGTGATTTTAAAGGGTGTTTCTCTTTCTACCTCTTGCTGCTGTGATATGTTGGAAATATATAGAAATGCTGATGATTTATGTGCATTTCTTTTGTATCCTGCAACTTTGCTAAATTTGTTGATTCTTTCTACTAGGTTGATTCTCTAGGATTTTTTAAATAGACTATCATATCATCTGCAAAGGGTGATAGCTTAGTCTCCTCATTGCCTATTTTAATACCTTCAATTTCTTTTTCTTCTCTAATTGCTACTGTTAGTATTTCTAGCACAATATTAAATAATAGAGGTAATAATGGGCATCCATGTTTCACTCCTGATCTTATTGGGAATGCTTCTAACTTATCCCTTTTGCAGATGATGCTTGTTGGTGGTTTTAGATATATACTGTTTATTATTTTTAGGAAAGGTCCTTCTATTCCTATACTTTCCAGAATTTTCAATAGGAATGGGTGCTGTGTTTTGTCAAAGGCTTTTCCAGCATCTATTAAGATAATCATGTAGTTTTTTTTTTGTTATATTGTTGATAAGGTCAATTATGTGGATAGTTTTCCTAATGTTGAACCATCCTTGCATTCCTGGTATGAATCCCACCTGATCATGGTGGATGATCCCCTTGATCACTTGCTAGAGTCTCTTTGCTAGTATTCTATTTAAAATTTTTGCATCTATGTTCATTAGGGAAATTGGTCTGTAGTTTCTCATTTTTTGATCTACCTGGCTTTGGAATCAGTACCATATTTGTGTCATAAAAGGAATTTGGTAGGACTCCTTCTTTGCTTATCATATCAAATGATTTGTATAGTATTGGGATTAGTTGCTCTTTGAATGTCTGATAGAATTATCTTGTGAATCCATCAGGCCCTGGCGATTTTTCTTAGGGAGTTCTTTGATGGCTTGTTCAATTTATTTTTCTGATATGGGATTATTTAAGTATTCTATTTCTTCTGTTTTTAATCTAGGAAATTTATATGTTTGCAAATATTCATCCATATGACCTAGATTGCTATATTTATTGCCATATAATTGGGTAAAATAGTTTTTAATGATTGCCTTAATTTCCTCCTCTTAAGAGGTGAGGTTTCCCTTTTCATCTTTGATACTGTGTTAATTTGGTTTTTTCTTTCCTTTGTCTATTTTATTTGTTTTTTCAAAATACCAGTTTCTAGTCTTATTTGTTAATTCAATATTTCTTTTACTTTTGATTTTATTAATTTCCCCTTTGATTTTTAGTATTTCTAATTTAGTTTTTACTTTAGGATTTTTAATTTGTTCATTTTCAATTTTTTTACATTGCACGCTCAATTCATTAATCTCTGCCCTCCCTAATTTGTTAATATATGTACTCAGTGATATAAATTTTCCCTTAGAACTACTTTGGCTGCATCCCATTAGTTTGGGTAAGAAGTCTCATCATTGTCATGGTCTTTAATGAAATTATGAATTGTTTCTATGATTTCTTCTTTAACTGACTGGTTTTGGAGAATCATGTTATTTAATTTCCCATTAGTTTTTGGTTTGCCTCTCCATGTATTCTTACTAAGAACTATTTTTATTGCATTATGATCTAAAAAGGTTACATTTATTGTTTCTGCTTTTTTTGCATTTCTTTGCCATGTTTCTATGCCCTATTACATCGTCTATCTTTGTGAATGTTCCATGTGCTGCTGAAAAGAAGATGGATTCCTTTTGTCCCTATTTATTTTTCTTCATATATCTATTAACTCTAATTTTTCTAGGGTTTCATTCGCCTCTCTTTTATCTTTCTTATTTATTCTTGCTTTGATTTATCTATTTCTGATAGGAAAAGGTTGAGGGTCCCCAGTAGTATAGTTTTATTATCTATTTCATCCTTGAGTTCCATTAGTTTCTCCTTTAGAAATTTGGAAGCTATACTGTTTCGTCCATACATGTTGAGTACTGATATTTCTTCATTGTTTATACTACCTCATATTAGGATGTATTTACCTTCCCTATCTCATTTAACCACATCTATTTTTACTTTGGCTCTGTCAGAGATCATGATGGCAACCCCTACATTCTTTTTCTCATTTGAAGCCCAATAGCTTTTTCTCCATCCTTTCATTTTTACTCTATGTATGTCTGCCTGTCTCATGTGTCTTTCTTATAGACAACATATGGTAGGATCTTGGTTTCTCATTCACTCTATTTGTTTCCATTTTTTGGGTGAGTTAATCCTATTCACATTCAGAATCATAATTATCAACTGTGTATTCCCAGAGATTTTGATTCTCTCTTCTTGTCCTGTCCTTTCTTCTTTCACTATTTCATTCTATACCAGTGTTTTGTTTTTAATCAGTTCCCCTAATCCCCTCTCTGATTGTACTTCCCTTTCTCCCCTATCTCTTCTTATTCCCCTCTTATTTTTCTTTAGGATCTTTTTAAGCTACCCCCCACCCTCACCCTTAGTAGTGTTAGTTCCCTCTCCACCTGTCCTTTTGTTACCCTTCTACTTCTCTATAGGGGGTGAATCAATTCTCTGCCCCAATGGATCTGATTGTTCTTCCTTCATTAAACTGATTTCAATGCACTTAATTATTAAATATTTCCTCTCACCAACCTCTTTACCCTTACAGTGAATTGTTATTCTTCCCTTTTGATCCCATGTGCTTCTTTATGGAATATAAATTTATTCCTTTTTCTTTGTTTTCCTATTTTTCTTAATATTACCTACTTTTACCCCTCTCTAGTTTCATATATATTTATACATACATACATACAATAGGAGGAGTGAGTCCTGCAGGTTTCTGGTTTCCATTCATCTCTTAAGCTTCCCAAATATCTCTGTTAAGATCAACATAACAACTACCAAAAAACTTTTTTATAGAATTAGAAACAAAGTTCATCTGGAAGAACAAAAAATCAAGAATATCAAACAAGTTAATTAAAAAAAGTGAAATATGGGGGCCTAGCAGTACCAAAACTTAAACTGTACTACAAAGCAGTGATCATTAACAAAATATGGTACTGGCTAAGAGACAGAAGGGTGGATCAATGGAATAGACTAGGGGTAAATGACCTCAGCAAGTTAATTTTAGTTAAACCCAAAGACCTCAGCTTTAGGGATAAAAACTCACTATTTGACAAAAACTGGTGGGAAAATTAGAAAATAATATGGGAAAAAATAGGTTTACATAAACATCTCACATCCTATACTAAGATAAATTCAAAATGGGTAAATAACTTAAATATAAACAATAAAATCATAAATAAATTAGTTGGACATAGAATAGTATACCTGTCAGATCTATGGGAAAGAAAGGGATTTAAGACCAAGCAAGATAGAGAACATTACAAGATGTAAAATGAATAATTTTATTATATATAATTTAAAAGGTTTTGTATAAACAATACCAATTGCAACCAAATTTAGAGGGGTGGCAACAAACTGGGAAAATCATTTAAAAATTATCTGATAAAGATCTAATTTCCCAATTATATAAGGAACTAAACTCCGCCAAGGACGGTCACAAGCCCGGCTGAAAAAGGAGGAGGGTTGGGCGCGAGGCTAGCAACCTCACCCCATAAAAATCTCACTTGCTAAAGAAACTGCAACCTCATTAAACCAACAAAACCAACGATCGCCTAGTCTGGAAGATTGCTCTCCAACAGAGTCCATGAGGCATGCTGGCAAACGCCAACAGACTCCAGGTCTTTGTTGACGGGTGCCTGCGTCACATCTTGGACATCAGATGGCAGACCTGGCGGAGATATGCCAAGAATGAGACAGGGACCATCAGAGTGACATGGGCCCAGTTGGGGGAAGTTACCCAGAACAGAGTCCATTGGCGTGAGATGGTTGCGGCCCTATGCTCCTCTGCGAGTTAATAGGAATAATTAATAATAATAATAATAATAAGGAATTATGTCAAATCTACAAGAAATCAAGCTGTTCCCTAATTGACAAATTATCAAGGGATATGAAGAGACAATTTTTAAGTGAAGAAATAAAAATGATCAATAACGACATGAAAAAGTGTGCTAATTCCCTAGTGATTAGAGAAATACAAATTAAAACAACTCTGAGGTACTACTCACGCCTAGCAGATTGGATAATATGACAGCAAAGGAAAGTAATAAATGTTGGAGAGGATGTGGCAAAATTGGGAAACTAAAGCATCTCTGATGGAGTTACGAATTGATTCAACCATTCTAGATGGCAATTTATAATTATGCCCAATATGCTTTAAAAGATTTCATGCCCATCAATACTACTACTGGGTTTGTACCCCAAAGAGATAAAAAGTGTTCATACAAAAATATTTATAGTTTTACTTTTTGTGGTGGCAAAAAATTGGAAAATGAGGGAGTGTCCTTGAATTGGTGAACGGCCAAATAAATTGTGGTATATGATGGTGATGAAATACTACTATGCTATAAGAAATGATGAACTGCTTTATTTCCATATGAACTAGAAAGATCTTCATGAACTGTTGCACAGTGAAAGGAGGAGAACCAGAACATTGTACACAGAAAGTGAAACATTGTGGAATGATTAAATATAATAAACTCTGTTACTAATAGCACTTCAATGATTAAGAACAATCCCGTGGAATTTATGAAGAATGCTCTCCACATATAGAGAAAGAACTGTGGTAAAAGAAATGCATAAGAAAAACATGATTTATCACTTGGTTATATGGGCATATTATTTGGGTTTGTGGTTTTTAAAAGATTGTTCTATTACAAATATAGATAATATGGAAATAGATTTTAAGTAATAAGACATGTATAAACCAGTGGAATTGCTTGTCATCTCTGGGAGGGGGGAGGAAGAGGGGAAGGACAAAACATGAGTCATGGACAAATGGAAAAATATTCTAAAAAATTACAATCTAACTAAATATATAAATAAAATTATGTGGAAAAAAAAGAAAGACTAGCTGAGACTAGAGGGAAGCAAAGAGTTTCAGGAAGGGGGGAGAGTCAGTTAAAATTCTTAATTGGCAGATTGAATTTCATGTTCAGTGAACAAGGATGCTAACTAACAAGGATGTCACTGAATGGCAGATGATATATGTGTGGGTATGAAAGTGGTAAGTAAGATATAAGAAAATTTAAATTTAGGAAGGGACCATCTGGTCACTAGAAGGGAAATAGTAGATTGCTTTAGTTTCCTCTTCATTCCTTTTTCATTTTTAAAACTGATTATTTGATTTTCTCCTTTAAAAATCATATTAACCAATACTCTCAATTTTATTTATTTGCTCCCCCAATTAAACCAACTCCTAGTCTTATTTATTAATTTTATGGCTTTCTTATATTTTATTTTGTTAATTTTTCCTTTGATTTTTAGAATTTTAAATTTAGTCTTTAATTCAGGGTTTTTAATACTTTTTCCTACTTTTTTAAGTCTAATGACAAATTCATTGATCTCCTTTTTCTCTATTTTTATTGAGATAAGCATTTAGAGACATAAATTTTCTCCCAAGTACTGTTTTACCTGTATCCAAAGAAATTCATGATTTTTCCTTATCGTTCTCTTTAATAAAATCATAAATTGTTTCCACCTCTTCTTTAGAATTAGAATATTTAGTTTCAAATTCATTTTAATATAAACAGTTTGACCTTACTGAATATCTTAAATTTTTGTTTTCTTTTTTACCTTTTTATGCTTTTCTTATGTATTATATTTGAACATCACATTTTCTGCTTAGGTCTGCTCTTTTCAATAGGAATTCTTGGAAACCTTCTGTTTTATTTAACAATGACAGAGTGGCTTTTGATGATGAAGTTACTTATTGCCCTTATATTTTGTACAAATCTCCACTGCACATTGCCTTTCTCATTTAATTTTGCTTTCTTTATAGGCATTGTGGGTGTGTTGTACTCTGAAATTACTGGTACCAAGAGTTTCTGCTGGATAAGACTATCTATGATTGGGGTGATTCTGTCTATTGCTTTCCTGGTTAATTTGTATTGGGGTATTTTAAAAAGTCTTCCTTCCTTCACTTTAACTTTTATTGGTGTTGTTGATTTTAATATCTGTTGAATGTTTTGCCCATACCTCTTATGGAACTTCTTTGGGAATTTCAGAGATTGAATTTGGCTCATGATCTTTTGTTTCATACACTTGCCCCAGGAACAGCAATGGATAGTGTTTCAATGTTTTTTCAGGTAAATGTAAGAAAATCTTTCCAGATGTGTTGCATAGTATCATAGCTGCTATTTTACATAAAAAGTCTCTCCCTAGGAGATTTGAAAGACATCCAGGTATTAATAAGAATATGTGTTCTGTAGTTAAGGGCTCTAGAGTTACCATTTTTGATTTTAGTTTGGGTACTCTTTCTGTTTTTCCTGTGGCTCCCATAACTTTTACAGAACTTATGATTTTATTGTCCTCAGGCAATGTTTTTAGCAACGAGCAAGTAGCACCTGTGTCAATTAATGCTGGATATATTTCTTTCCCCACATTTATCATTACATGTGTTTCAGTATTATTAGGTTCTTGAAATACTAGAATTATTGGTCCTTGTAATTTCCCCAAATCCCATTCTTGGTCCAGTGTTTGTATGTAAGAATTATTGACAGCTACAGATTCTTGATTTGAGAATTCACTTTGCAGTCCCTCTGCTTTTTGCATTGGAATTTCTTGAGCATGAAGATTTAAGGAGGTTGTGATAATGTCTTTGTTATTTAAAGATTCTATGTGTGTTGTTGGCTTAAATTCTTGCACATTAGGATTTAATTTAGAATGCTGTAATACATCAGTGACATTTCCCTTTTTTGTATCATCACTTTTGCTTATTTCTTCAGGAGGTCTACTCATGTGAATTTCTGGAGATATTGCTTGGTCCTACCCATTGGTCTTTTGTACTATTACTTTTAATGTTTTCAAATTCAGTGAAACTTTTTGTTTTTGTATCATTAGAATTCTCTGCTATTTGTGATTCTACTACATTTGTTTGTTGCTTTAGTTCCCTATCTTTAGTTTGTGAATTTTGTTTTCTTCCTCTAATAAGTTGTTTTTGGCTTGTGCTGAGAATGCTTTTAAGTTATGATTGCTAGAAACTGTTTTTTTTTTGTCTTTTTGGTTTGCTAAATCAATTTTTACTAGCAAGTGTAAATAGCTTTTGCAAATGACCATCTTGTATTGTAAATAGCTTTTGCCAGTAGCCATCTTGTGCCAACTGTAGCAGATTTTAGAATGCCTGAAGCTAGGCTGAAACAGTGGAAGACTGTTGGAGTACCCCTATAAATAGAAGACCACCTCAAGGCAAATGGACTCAGTTGTGAGTTAGGTGGGTGGAAAATGGTGGAAGGGGAAAAGCTCTCCAGCCAAACCAAAAAGCTTCACCACAGTCTTATGTTAGATGTCTCATTTAGGAATCTGCTACTAAGGTCAAATTATTCATTACAGAAAGCTGAATTACATCAGATCATCATCAACAACCAAATCCATCAAAACCATCAATGAAGTCATCTCTGAAGATCAACAGGTATCTATAACCAAGTTTAGTTCTGCTACTAGGCCAGGATTTCTAAGCCAGTGTGACAGGATTCTGTTTAACACTTTTCCCTAAGGGGATCTGCCTAGCTGCTTATAAATTAGTTTTTTAGTTTAGTTCAATCTTTGATCCTCACCCCCTCAAGATATTCCTGTTACTTTCAAATTAAAATAGTTACCTTTTGCTAAAAACTGATTCTAGTTTAGTCCATTGTCTCCAAGAAGAATTCTCACTGTCCAGTTCTGACAGTTGAACTTGATTCCTGGCTAAGGAGAGTTTTCTCAGGCTAATAATCAACAACTCTTGCCTGAGATTAACTCCAAATCAATTCAAGATCATCTGTATTAATTCACAGTCAGATCAATATAATTAATACACCATCAAGAAGGTATTAAAATATATATCCTCAAAGAAATAGGGGTTAGGCCTGTTTTCAGTTGGAAGTTCTAACAGCACCAATCTTCTGACTCTCTCCAGGTGGAAGTGTTGTCCAGCTGCTGAACAGAGACCAGTCCCTTGAACATTATCCCTACACAAGCTTATTGCAAGTGTACTCTTTGTTGTTACAATATCTCCATTTCCTTCTCCCCTTGTATCTTTATCCATTGTTCCATAAACCTTACTCCACATTTCCTTAACATCTTTCAGTAATTGCATTTTGTCATTTTCCTCTTTCTTAGTTTGGTGTTGTTTTTTCACCCACTAAATCTATGTCAATGCAATTCCCCCCCAAGTCATTTTCCCCATTTCCTTTCCTATCTTTGCTTTTTGCATTCACCGCTTGCATCTGGCATCATTATTGGTTTATTTGGCAGCACCTGACACTACTAATAATGTGGTCTCACCCCCACTGGATGAATTTTTCCATGATTTCTAAATTTGGGGCTTGTAATGAATTTTTGCTCTTACAATTACAACATTTTGTATTTGTTTGTGTATTGTTGTTGCTATAGTTTGTGTTGCTTTTCCAGGACCCCTTTTAGTTGTTAGATTGTACTAATTGTGCTTTTAAATAACAATCATGAACTATGTGTCCCAATTTCCTGCACAGAAAACATTTGGGTAGATTTCTCCTTTGATTTTTTTTGTGTGTTATTTCTTATGGGTCTGTATCTTTGCAGAGTAGCTAGATTTTTTATTTCTTCAATTTATTTTTGTTTAATTGTGCTATTTGCCTCCTTGAACTTGGTTTTAAGCTCTTTTTATTATTTCATCCTTTTCATTTACGATTTCTTTATGACCTGTAAATATGTAAGTTGCAGTTTTTCTTAAATCTTTCAGACTTAGTGTTTCCCAGTCTGGGCACTGAAGTTTAAAATATGATCTAATAGGCGTATTACTATCTCTTTCACAAATTGTCTCCTTATGTGTTGGAGATTTTCTTCATTAAAATTTTCAAAGCCAAGCATGTCCTCAGCTACTTCAATCACTCTATCGAGGAACTTTGATGGATGTTCCCCACTCTCTTGCCTCAAATTCTCAAACTGTCCCCAAGTATCTGCTCTTTTTGAAAAACTTTTCATTGCCTCTAATAAATCCTCTCTGGTCTTTCTTAGATAACATAGATTTGCATTATTAGGTAACACTAAGTCTGTTCCTTCCTCTGGCCATGATGTTAAATTTGGATTGTTTATAGTTTCCTCAATGAATTGTTACTTTTCTCTTTTTGAAAATAACTCAGAAAGAAGAATTTCAGTGTCCTGGAGATTTGGATCATAAAGCCTCATTGCTCTTTTGAATTCTTTCAAATATTTTACAGGTTTGGAAAACCATAAAGGCATCCTTTTCTTCAGACTTTCCAAGTCTGTAGCTATAAACAGCTTATGTGTTTTGATATGGACTATACCAGCATCTGCTTGTAGGCTCATGTGGTCTCTTACTGGAAGCATTGGTATTCCCCCATCATCTGTCTTTTCTTGCTCAGTTACATTGTTATTTTTAGGTATGTCTTGCTGTGTGTTAATATCTTTGCCATTTTGTTTTTCCTCAGTTAGTTGCCTAACCATTTGTCTCAGTTGTGTTAACTCCTACCCCATTGCTAATATCATCACTGAGATTTCATTGTCTTGATTTCTTTCTACAGATCCAGATGAACGCATTTTTTCAGGGCATAGTATAATTGAATTAAGAAGAATATTATTCCTGCACATGTGGGTACAAAGGAAATTAAACTATCTAAAGTAACCTATAGCCATTCACAGCTTTCATAGATATTAAGCAAAAAATGAATATAATCTAGAATCATTTCAAAAAATAAGGTACAAACCATATAAAAATGTCCCATTAAGACTAGATAACTCATGGTTAAGAATAATCTGTTTGCCATCTTGTAGCTTAAAAAGCCTTTTGTAAAGGAAAAAAAATGTATTTATGTCTTGCCCTTTAAGAGCTGCTCCATCCCTTCAGAATGAGTGGTTTCTTATTGGCTGTGGTGTTGCTAGGCAGATTAGCTGTACTGACTGGAACTGCTTTCAAGATGGCTACTCTCTACAGTCACACAGGCTTTTGAAAAGTATGTAGGCCCAACTTCCCTGAAATCTCCCACTGTTTTGTTTTTTCCAAATTTTTGTAAAATAGACTGGAAAACCTAACTGGCTTTGACAAAACTGTAAGAAAACTCTCTTACAATGGGTAAACCAAGGGAAGGTGTTACTGTGGTTAGCCAAGAGTGTTGATTAGCTACCCCTCCAAGCAACCCTAACTGACTGAGGTTCTGATGGCTTCTTCCTTCTAGCCCCCTTCACCCTTACAAAAGATTATCTGACTGCATTTATTTAACTAAAGTTGGTTTAATAAGAAGTCTTTAAGGGAAGGTATCAGGATAGAGGGAAATAGGGATTGCCCTCAACCTTAAGCACAGATTGTTTTTCAAGTCTCTCTCAGATTCAAGCTAAGCCCAGGACTCACAGGCTTTTGGAGGTTTTCTTTCATCCTATTCTGTACTACATTCTAGCTTTTTTAATTTCAATGTCTTTAGCAATAGACAACAAGAGGAAAAGAAATTCTGACCTTCAGAGATGGTTTATCCTGTCTCTTCAGTCTAATTCCCCTAAAGACAAGCATTAGAGTTCAAGCAGCCCCCTTCAAATCCTTTTGTTCAATGGCATAATACACAAGAATCCAGAGAAAACAGTTGGGAAAATCCCAGGAATGGAGGTAGTTTCTATCCTGAGAGGCAGAGAGAGTTCCACCAAGTTCCAAAGTCTAGGAAAAAGTCTTTCAGAGAGAGCAACTGCCATTCTCTCAAGTCTCTCCCTTCCCTCTCCCTTCCAACTGCCTTGATTGTCAGTCAATCCTCTCTCCAACATTCCAAAACCCTTTCTGTGCAATTTTCCCACAATAATGATTTAGAACAAATTTTAATATGGTAGTTGATAGTTTTGAATTCTTCAAATAAAAACTTTTTTTTCATATTCTTTGACCACTTATCAATTTAGGAATGAAATTTTTAAAAATAAATTTGACTCAATTCTCTATATATTTGAGAAATTAGGCATTCATCATAGAAACTTGTAAATATTTTCCCATGTTTTCTTCTAGTTTTGATTGAATTGATTTATATGAAATCTTTTTAATCTGATATGATCAAAATTATCCATTTCATATCATAGCTGTTTCTTGTTCACCATGAATTCTTTCCTTATCCATACGTCTGACATGTAAACTCTTCTCTACTCCCCTAATTTGCTCATGGGATTACCCTTTATGAATAATTCACATAATACACTCAATATTCACTGGATTTTATGAATAATTTCATCCCATTCACATTCACAGATATGATTACTAATTCTATATTTTTCACTCATCTAATCCCCCTCCTGTTTATCCTTCTTTCTCTCCTATCTCTGGCTCTGTCTATCTGTCTCTCTTTTCACCCAGTTTCTCCTCCAAAATATTTTGCTTTTGATTACTCCCTTCCTCAATTCATTCTCCCTTTTGTAAAAGGGCTTCTGGTCTCATTACTTTACCAAAACTGCTCCCTCCTAAGTGACCAATGATCTTTTAATTGCCAAACACAATGATCTTTTTCCATATTTTTCTTTTCCTCAACTTTTTTCTGCATTTTGATACAGTTCATTAACTTCTTCTGCTTAATTCTTCTTTTCTCTTAAGATTTCAGCATATCGTTGTCTCTGCTCTCCTCCTAATCTGAACTTTTCCTCCCCCATTTTCTTTGCTAGATACTCATCAGAATTATGTCCTTTAACAGAAGTTGTCCCATGGAATTCAATTTCAGGACCTCTTCTCTTCTCCTTTTACACCAATTCATCTGCTGATGTCATCGATCCCAAAGACTTATTTATCATCTTTCTTCTATGGATTCTTAAATTTGACTATGCTAGTCTATGTCTGTTCAAATTCATTATTATATATCCAATTTCACTTAAAACATTTTGAATGATATGGCATGTAAACATTTTAAATTCACCATGTATAAAACTGAACTCACTATCTTTCCCACTAAAATTCCCCATCTCATTCTACCTTTCCTGTAACTCTAAAAGGTAACACTATTATCTCAGTCTTTCAGGTTCCCAACACAGTTATCATCCTTGACTCCTCAGTACCTCTCACCTCTCCCATCCAGTCTATCACCAAGGCCTGCCAATTTTAATTTTGCATTATCTCTTCAACATGCCCATTTCTCTTTTTTAATCTTTTTTAACTCTGCCAACATAGTGGTATAGGCCCAACTCATCTTACAGATCAATGACTGCAATAAATCTGATGGTAGTGCTTCCCACCTGAAGTCTCTTCCTATTACAAAATACCATTCATTCATCCACCAAAGCGATTTTCCTAATGTCCAAAATTGACCTATATACCCACCTAAACTCAATAAACTCAAGCAATTCCCTAATGCCTCCAGAATAAAATACAAAATCCCATTTGGCATTTAAAACCCTTCAAAACCTAGCTGCTTTCCACCTTTCTAGTCTTCTTATTGTGTACTTTCCATCACATATTTTCCTGATCCATTTCACTGACTTCATTACTGTTCTATGAATGAGATAATCTATATCTTGGCTCTGGGCATTTTCTCTCACTCGCCTCCATTCTTAGAATACTCTCCCTCTTCATCTCTGCCTACTGGCTTCTTTAAGCCTTAAATGAATAGCCATCTTATATAGGAAGACTTTCTTATTCCATCTAAAATATACCTTCCTTGGCTTAAGTATTTCTTATTTATTCTGTATATAGCTTGTTTTTATGCATTTATTTCAACATTTACCTCATTAAGTTGTAAGCTCCTTGTGGAAAGGAATGATCATTTACCTCTTTTGTATCTTTAGCACTTATCACAATGCTTGACATATAATAAACACTTAATAAATGTTTATAGGTTGACTGCTGGGAATTCATGTAAGTACATTGATAAGTTAAAGGTGATACTATTTTCCCTATAATTGTTACTATGTAAAATGTAACAGATTTTCTTCTTATAAATTTCTAGCTGATATTTTAAAAAAGCCATGTCAACTATAATGTTTTATTCATGCACAGCTATTTTTAATCGTATACATTTCTGAGGCATTATTTAGATTCTTGTTTGCCACATACACATATATAGCTAATCTCTGATTTGCCTACTAGCTGCAGTCCATTTGTAATTTTGTTTTCGTTTGTCATTAGAAAAAATGTATATGTGGTAGTGAGATTCCCTCCTGATATTAAACAGATTGTATAGCTAAAGTATCAAGTTGCTAATCCTACTGAAATGATACCTTAGTCTAGCCATAGGTGCATATGGGGAGCCTTTTCTGGTTTGCATTTTATTACCTTAGACTTCAAAAATACTGAGTCACCAGTCATTTTTGAGTCTGGGTCTGGGTCATTTTGAATCTAGAACTAGTATCTGAAGCTAAAAGTCTGCACCATAAAAGGTCAATAAATTAGTTTAATGAAGTATTGAATAATGGTTATACAATTCTAAAAATGTGTTCCAAATATTGTTAGTTTTCCAAACTGCAAAGAAGTAATGTTATTTTTTCCCAAAAATAATACACTCAGGAATTATTGGTGACCTTTCAATTTTACTTTCTAGCTAAAATGAAACCATGAAAACTCATGGATAAGTAATTTTTTTTCTCTGTTAAAAATGAATCCAGATTTTCTTGAACATCTCTTCATTGGAATATGAATAAATTTGCTATCAATATACAAAGAATTATTAGCAATCCATGTTTTTCATAACCTTATAACAGATTCCAGAAATATTCTAATTTTAGATAAATCATGCATGCCTGATTTATATAAAGCAATTTAGGTAATATGGTAGTTAATTTTAACCATTTTTATTGAAATTTTGAAAAAGTAGAATTATGCCTTAGAAGTAAGGCTTGTGTTATTCTGAAAAATAAATATATATAGATGTAAGTTATTTTTCTCAAATCATTGGCTCTCTTCAGGAACATTACAAAACAATAGATTGGATATAGATTATATCAAGCCATATGGAAACTTGTCATTTTTTCCTGAAATGTAGAAATCATTTAATTTTGTAAAATGTCAATGAAACACATCAACACATCAATATAGTTTTCTTTGTGAAATTCACATTTGAAAAATAATACTAATTAATTTTCCTGCCTTTTTCTGATTCATCACACCTGCTTGTTCAAGTCAGGGGATCATTGGATCATATATTGAAGGTTGCAAGTTAATTTAGAGTCCATTTGATCTACTTATCTAGCTATTCTTTTTTTTTCATTTGGGGAAATTGAGGGCAAAGAGTTAACGTAATTTTTTAAAGGATACACATGTAGTATGTAGTAAGGGTTAGATTCTGATTTGTGTCTTTTTCCAATATATTGTAAGAGCAGACTGTCAGATTTGAGGCTTTGAAATTATCAAGAAGGAAGCTTGAGGGACAGAGAGAGATGGATGATGTGGAAGGAGATCCTGAAGGAGGGGGCTTTTGATCTTGGATCTGGGTGAGAGAGGAAGGACATTTGCCCACCTGAGATCAATCAAGAGTCAATTCAAGGGTTTGTTTGGACATTGATATCCCAAAAACCTTGTGTATTTCCTAAAAGCCTCAAACATCAACAAGAAGATTTCAGGTCTCCAGAGGCCTAAAGGGTTAATGGACTAGGCCAACTGCTGAGCCAACCCCAAAGACACTTCAATTTTACCTGCCTTACCAAAAAAACCTGATTTATTACTGATATATGGAATAGTTTTTAAAAAATAGGGGAGGGAAGGTGAATTCCCAGTCTTGCTGTTTGGCTTGATTCAAGGAAGAAGGACCCTGTTTGAGGAATTAGGTAAGGGATCTCCTCTACTCACTGCCCTTTTCCTGTTTTATTTATGATAAGTAATATACCTCTAATAACAGTTGGATAGCAGATTCTTTTTTAAAATTTTTTAAACATTTATTAATATTCATTTTTAACCTGTTTACATAATTTATGACACTACTTTCCCCTTCACCCCCCACTTTCCCCCCAACCATCGCCGACTCACATTTCCACTGGTTGTAACATGTGTTCTTGCTCAGGGCCAATTTCCATATTGTTGTTAGTTGCATTGGTGTGGTAGTTTCGAGTCCACATCCACAATCATGTCTGCCTCAGCCCATGCATTCAAGCAATTGTTTATCTTCTATGTTTCCTTATCCTGCAGATCTTCCTCTGCATGTGCGTAGCTTCCTTTACCATAAATCCCTCAGAGCTGTCTTGTGTCATTGCATTGCTGCTGGTACAGAAGTCCATTACATTCAATTTTACCATAGTATATCAGTCTCTGTGTACAGTGTTCTTCTGGCTCTGTTCCTTTCACTCTGCATCAGTTCCTGGAGGTCTTTCTAGTTCACCTGGAACTCCTCCAGTTTATTATTCCTTTGAGCACAATAGTATTCCATCACCAGCATATACCACAATTTGTTCAGCCATTCCCCAATTGAAGGGCATACCCTCCTTTTCCAGTTCTTTGCCACCACAAAAAGCCCAGCTATAAATATTTTCATACAAGTCTGTTTATCTATTATCTCTTTGGGGTACAAACCCAAAAGTGGTATGGCTGGATCAAAGGGCAGGCATTCTTTTATAGCTCTTTGAGCATAGTTCCAAATTACCAGCCAGAATGGTTGTATCATTTCACAACTCCACCAGCAATGCATTAATGTCCCAATTTTGCCACATCCCTTCCAGCATTCAGTACTCTCCCCTTCTTTCATTTTAGCTAATCTGCTAGGTGTGAGGAGATACCTCAGTGTTGTTTTGATTTGCATTTCTCTAATTATTAGAGATTTAGAACACTTTCTCATGTGCATATTGATACTTTTGATTTCTTTACCTGAGAATTGCCTATTTCATGTCTCTTGCCCATTTTTCAATTGGGGAATGGCTTGATTTTTTATATAATGGATTTAATTCCTTGTATATTTGAGTAATTAGACCCCTGTCAGAGTTTTTTGTTATAAAGATTTTTTCCCAATTTGTTGTTTCCCTTATGATTTTGACGACATTGTTTTTGTTTGTACAAAAGCTTTGTAGCTTAATATAATCAAAACCATTTAATTTACATTTTTTAATTTTCTCTAACTCTTGCTAGGTTTTAAAATCTTTCCTTTCCCAGAGATCTGACAGGTATATTATTTTGTGTTCACTTAACTTATTTATAGTTTCCTTCTTTATATTCAGGTTATTCACCCATTCTGAATTTATCTTGGTGTAGGGTGTGAGATGTTGATCTAAACCTAATCTCTCCCATATTGTTTTCCAAATTTCCCAGCAGTTTTTGTCAAATAGTGGATTCACGTCCCAAAAGTTGGGCTCTTTGGGTTTATCATACACTGCCTTGCTGATGTTATTTAGCCCAAGTCTATTCCATTGATCCTCCTCTCTATCTCTCAGTCAGTACCATATTGTTTTGATGATTGCTGCTTTATAGTATAGTTTAATATCTGGTACTACAAGGCCCCCTTCCTTCACATTTTTTTTTCATTATATCCCTTGATATTTTTGATCTTTAGTTATTCCAAATGAACTTTGTTATAGTTTTTCCTAATTCAGCAAAGAAGGTTTTTGGTAATTTGATAGGTATGGCACTAAATAGGTAAATTAATTTGGGTAGAATGTTCATTTTTATTTTGTTAGCTCGTCCTACCCATGAGCAATCAATGGCTTTCCAATTGTTTAAATCCAGTTTTATTTTTTTGGAAAGTGTTTTGTAGTTGTTTTCATATAATTGCTGTTTTTGTTTTGGTAGATAGATTCACAAGTATTTTATATTGTCTAGGGTGATTTTAAATGGTGTTTCTCTTCCTACCTCTTGCTGCTCTAATGTGTTGGAAATATAAAGAAATGCTGATGATTTATGTGCATTTATTTTGTATCCTGCAACTTCGTTAAAGTTGTTGATTATTTCTACAAGCTTCTTAGTTGATTCTCTAGGATTTTTTAAGTAGACCATCATATCATCTGCAAATAGTGATTTCTCCTCATTGTCTATTTTAATACTTTCAATTTCTTTTTCTTCTCCAATTGCTATTGCTAGTGTTTCTAGTACTATGTTGAATAATAGAGGTGATAATGGGCATCCTTGTTTCACTCCTGATCTTATTGGAAAGGCTTCTAATTTATCCTCATTGCATATAATGCTTGTTGATGGTTTTAGGTATATACTGTTTATTATTTTTAGGAAGGGTCCTTCTATTCCTATACTTTTCAATGTTTTCAATAGGAATGGATGATGTATTTTGTCAAAAGCTTTTTCAGCATCCATTGAGATAATCATATGATTTTTGTTTGAAAGACTGTTGATATGGTCAATTATGTGGATGGTTTTCCTAATGTTGAACCATCCTTGCATTCCTGGTATAAATCCCACCATATCATGGCGGATGATCTTCTTAGTTACTTGCTGGAGTCTCTTTGCTAATATTCTATTTAAGATTTTTGCATCTATATTCATTAGGGAGATTGGGCTATAGTTTTCATTTTCTATTTTTGGTCTACCTGGCTTTGGGATCAGTACCATATTTGTGTCATAAAATGAATTTGGTAGGACTCCTTCTTTGCTTATCATATCAAATAATTTGTATAGTATTAGGATCAGTTGTTATTTGAATGTCTGATAGAATTCACTTGTGAATCCATCAGGTCCTGGTGATTTTTTCTTAGGGAGTTCTTTGATAGCTTGTTCAATTTCTATTTCTGATATGGGATTATTTAGGAATTCTATTACTTCTGCTCTTAATCTAGGCAATTTATATTTTTGTAGATATTCATCCATATCTCCTCAATTGTTGTATTTGTTGCCATATAATTGAGTGAAATCGTTTTTAATGATTGCCTTAATTTCCCCTTCATTAGAGGTGAGGTCTCCCTTTTCATCTTTAATACTGTCAATTTGGTTTTCTTCTTTCCTTTTTCTTATTAGATTGACGAGTACTTTGTCTATTTTATCTGTTTTTTCAAAATACCAGCTTCTAGTATTACTTATTAATTCAATAGTTCTTTTACTTTTGATTTTATTAATTTCTCCCTTAATTTTTAGTATTTCTAATTTAGTTTTCATCTGAGGGTTTTTAATTTGCTCACTTTCTAATTTTTTGAGTTGCATACCCAATTCATTAACCTCTGCCCTCCTTAATTTGTTAATATATGCACTTAAGGATATAAATTTCCACCTGAGTACTGCCTTGGCTGCATCCCACAGAGTTTGGTAGGATGTCTCATCATTGTCATTATCTTCAATGAAATTGTTGATTATTTCTATGATTTCTTCTTTGACAAATTGGTTTTAGAGTATTATATTGTTTAATTTCCAATTGGTTTTTGATTTGCCTGTCCAGGTGCCTTTACTAATTATTATTTTTATCGCATTATGATCTGAGGTTTCATTTATTATATCAGCTCTTTTGCATTTGTTTGCAATGATTCTATGCCCTATTACATGGTCAGTCTTTGTGAATGGACCATGTGCAGCTGAAAAGAAGGTGTATTCCTTTTTGTCCCTATTTATTTTTCTCCACGTATCAATTAAATCTAATTTTTCTAGGACTTCATTCACCTCTCTTGCCTCTTTCTTATTTATTTTTTTGGTTTGATTTATCTAGATCTGAAAGAGGAATATTAAGATCTCCCACTATTATGGTTTTACTATCTATTTCTTTCTTGAGCTCTGCCAGTTTCTCCTTTATGAATTTGGATGCTATACCACTTGGTACATATATATTAAGCAGTGTTATTTCCTCATTGTTTATACTGCCTTTAATCAGGATGTAATGACCTTCCCTGTCTTTTTTAATCATATCTATTTTTACTTTGGCTTTGTCAGAGATCATAATAGCCACTCCTGCCTCCTTTTTCTCATTTGACGCCCAAAAGATTTTGCTCAAGCCCTTAACCTTAAACTTGTGTGTGTCTACCCGTCTCATATGTGTTTCTTGTAGACAACATATGGTAGGATTTTGGTTTCTGATCCACTCTGCTATTTGCTTCCGTTTTATGAGCGAGTTCATCCCATTCACATTCAGAGTTACAATTATCAGTTGTGCATTCACTGACATTTTTGTATCCTCCCCTAGACCCACCCCTTCCTCTTACACTATTTTCTTTTAAACCAGTGGTTTGCTTTGAGCCAGTATCCCTTATCCCCTCCCTTGATTGACTTCCCTTTCTGCCCCCTCCCTTGTTATTCCCCTCCTTTTGTTTTTTAAAGGCCTAATGAATTCCCTCCCCCTTCTTCTCCCCTCCTTTTTTTGACCTCCCCACTCCCCTGCTCCCTTTGGTTTATCCCTTCTGACTTTCTCAGTAGGGTGAAATAGAGTTTTTTATCTCAATGGGTAATAAAGCTACTCTTCCCTCTCCAGGTTGATTACAGTGAGATTAAGGTTTTATTATTACCTCTTAATGCTCTCTTCCTCTCCTTCTTATAATAGTATTTATCCCCTCCCCTTCCCATGCCCTCTTGTGTGTAATAGAATATCCTATTTTTCTTATTCACTCAAGTTTCTCTTGGTGTCCACTACTATCCCCCCTCTTTCCTACCCCCCCCCATGTCATCTTAGACCATTTAGTATCCTATCCTCTCCCTATGAATTATTCTTCTGGTTGCTATAATAGTGAATATTATAATAGTGAATAGAGTTCACTACAGAGAATTATACAGAGCATTTCTCCACATAGTAATATAGATAATTAGATCTTATTTAAGCCCTTAAAGAGTCAAATTTAAAAAAAAATTATAAGTTTTCTTTTTTTTCCCTCTGTTTCTTATTTACCTTTTCATGTTTCTCTTGATTTTTGTGGTTGGGTCTCAAACTTTCCATTTAGTCCTGGTCTCTTTTGTGCAAAAACTTGGAAATCTTCACTTTTGTTAAATGCCCATACTTTTCCCTGGAAGTATATAGTCAGTTTTGATGGGTAGTTGATCCGTGGCTGAAGGCCCAGCTCTCTTGCCTTTCTGAATATCATATTCCAAGCCTTGCAGTCTTTTAGCATGGAGGCTGCCAGATCCTGTGTGAGCCTGATTGGTGCTCCTTGATATTTGAATTGTCTCTTTTTGGCTTCTTGTGAGATTTTTTCTTTTCCTTGGAAGCTCTTGAATTTGGCTATTATATTCCTTGGTGGTGACTTTTCTGTGTCCAGTGTAGAGAGTGATCTATGGATCCTTTCAATGTCTATATTGCCTTCTTGTTGTAGAACTTCAGGGCAATTTTGCTGAATAATTTCTTTAAGTATGGAGTCCAAGTTTCTATTAATTTCTGCTGTTTCAGGAAGATCAATGATTCTCAAATTGTCTCTTCTAGACCGGTTCTCTTGGTCTGTCCCTTTCTCATTGAGATATTTCATGTTTCCTTCTATTTTATCAGTCTTTTGGCTTTGTTTTATTTGTTCTTGTTGTCTTGAGAGATCATTGGCTTCTAATTGTTCAATTCTAGCCTTTAGGGACTGGTTTTCGGTTATAATCTTTTGGTTTTCCTTTTCAATCTGGTCATTTCTGGTGTTCAATTTGCTTATCAGTTGATTTGATTTCTGAGCCTCATTTCCAATTGCAAAATTCTGCCTTTTAAACTGTTATTTTCTTGCCAGATCTCTTCCATCTGTCTCAACATCTCATATTTGAACTCTTCAATAGCTTGTGACCAGTTTTCATTGTTTTGGGAAGGTTTGGATATGATTACTTGTTTGTCCTCCTCTGTTGTCTGGATTTTCTCTGTGTAAAAGTTGTCGAGTGTTCCAGAGGTTTTCTTGATAATCTTTTTCTACTTCTGGAGTTTTCGGCTTGCCATCATTAGCCCCACTCCTTTTCAGCTTTGTCTTCACACTCAGGGTCTGCCTGTGCTTTCCAGGCTCCCAGTTGCTCTGGTCTCCTTGTCCTTGGGGTTAGTCCTCCTGGTAGACCCCGGTCTGACCCTCTGCCCGAGGCTCCTTTAGCTGTCTTAGGGGTTGCTTCCACAGCCGCTCTCCGGGTCCTCACTCGAGGTCCAAGCCTGTGTTGGAGATCTTTATTTACGTCTAGGGCACTGTCTTCACCCATGCTGACTCTAGGAAAAGTCCATGAGCTGGAGATCTTTATTCGCGTCTGGGGTAATGCCTTTACCTGCTCAGTCGCTCAGGAAAGTCCTTTTCATTAGAGATCTTTGTCCACCCCTGCGCAGACGCTTGGGAAAGTCCATGAGCTCCCCCCAGCCACTTGGGGTCCCTCGTCTTGCAGCATTCAGGTACAAGCCCTGGGGCTGCTAGTGATTTATTGGTTGCCCCAGTCCTGTTTTCACTCTTGTGCATTGGCCTTGGTGCTATGCAAGGTGTATGGTGTGTGTGGGGGGGTGTAGGGGATTCTTCCTCTCGGGTTTTAGTGAGAGCTGTTTAACCCCTTTATAGCGTGGAGATGCCCGGATTCTGTGTACCTTCAATGCTGAGCCATGTTGTGGGGTTCCTTCATTCATCTGGGTTCATTTTTATGTCCCCTTGAGGAATCCTGTAAGCTTTGTTTAGGAGAGATTTAGCAGCTGCTCCTTACTCTGTTGCCTGGATAGCAGATTCTTGAAACAAAGGGGAGTCAAGGGGAAGAAGGGCCATAAGGAAAGGCTACTGACTCAAGCCTGACTTCATCAGTCAAGAACCCCTGCTGTGCAGTTTCACCCAGTAGTAGGTTTCTGGGCCAAACAACGTCAAGCCTCAAGGTCCAAACAACTTTATTTCCCAAAGGAAACCCCACTCCAAGTTAACATCACCTGTTGCTCTCTGGGATAACCATGCTGTTCAGAGAGCACTCCTTCATTTATTTCCCCAGTAAGGGTGAAGGGAGTCTGAAGGCAGGCTTCGATCTACTTTCCTGCCTTAGCAAAGCCTATAAAAATTTCACCTTTACAATATGATATTGTCACAGACTAATATTCCTGAGAAATAATTCTGATCACATTACCGATCATCTATTCTCAAATAGTCTGGGTGACTTTCACTTCCTGGGATGTTCAAAGTAAAGCTCAGATACCTGTTCTTAATTTGCAGGTCCTGCATGATTTGGCATCAATCTACATTTCAATTTTTTTCATGTCAGCACCTTTCACATTTCCTAATGATTAATTGCTCAGAATTTATAATTAATTATCATGGAATTTGTCATTCATTTTCTAGAAATGCTTTCAGTTGGATACTCTACATCAATTCCCTTTTCATCCTGGGATTTTCCTGTCTTTCAACTTTTCATCTTGGAACCTCCCTTTCCCCAGTGTCCCTGTTTTATTGCTGATTAGGTCATCCTGGCTGTAGAAGTATCCTAGATGAATGATCCTTTATTCCTCTACCAGGTCTGATTGTGACTTTTCAAGACCTCAGTATCTATCTTATTCTCAGGATCTATCTTATCTGCTTGCTCATGTTGGAACTTCCATCAATACCTATGATCTTCTCATCCTGGACCATCCCTCAGGTCATGTTCCTTTTCTCCAATTAATGATTTCTTCTAGTACCTCCATTTTGAGGAAGAAAGACCAATATAACGATCCTTCATTCATCTCTCATATTTACTTCTAATTTATCAAAACTTTTCCACAATGCTTTTTCAAAGATAACTTCCCCCTTTTGCCCAATTTCCAGCTCTTTATATTTTTTGCTGTCCTAGGAGTTTTTCTAAAGTATGGAATATTTTTCTTTTTAAAATTGTATTAGTATATTCAGGGCTTAGCACAGTGCCTGATGCATAGTATATGTAAAAAATATTAATTGAATGACTTACTGACTATACCTTGAATTGCCCTTTCCCCTTCATTATATCTATATCATACTTCACCATCCATTAGTGCCTTGCTAAGTTGCCATCTCTTACATTAACCTTTCAGAGATTGCCTTATTTAGAATTGATCTCACATATTTCTGTACCCACAGAGAACATTGTGTTTCTCACTGTATTTTCACATCTTTCTCATATGACAATTATTTTTTACTCATGAAATTTCTCCTACTAGGCTGAAAACTCCTTGAGATGAGGGGAAATCTTATATGCAGTGCCTTGTGAATTATGAGTTGAATAACTATTGAATTAATGAATGGATAATAGCAATACAACAAGTATTTTTTTTCAAGTCTCTGTTATATATAAAGGGCTCTGCTACTCCTGCTGAAGAATAAGAAAAATCTCAAGTCAAATTTCTCTTACACTGTTAAGCATATGATAGCAGGATGAATTGATTCTATTAAAAATAAAACAATATCAGGAGATAACTAATCTTTAAGCCATTCTGATGAAGATTTGAGACAAACCTATTCTCCATCATGTATGTATACTGATGTCCATATAGGTCTGTCAGTTTGGATCTCAAAGGAGCTCATAGTCTTCTCTACTTCACTCATTTTGCAAATGAACCAACTAATTTCGAGAGTAGTTAATTATTCAAAATCACAGAAGTGGTAAAGATAGAAGGCATATTTGGACTAAAGTTTTCTCTTAAGAGGATAATATTTATAAAGTAATATAATTATTGAATGAAGATCAATAGCTGAGGGATTTTTGTAGAATTTCTTAGGTAAGTAATTCATAAAACTACATAAGAAACTAAAGTGTTTAATTCCAATTACTAATTTATATGATGTACCAAATTTGATTAGTATAAATTTCAAAGTGGCATCTTGAATAAGCTATCATATCTTTAGCCCTATTCATAAGTAGGTATTTTTAATCATATATTTCAGAGACATTTTATTTGTCTGCTTTCCAATATACCCTTATATGTCCACTTCTATAGCCATAATATAGACTTCTATAGCCCAGTTTATCAACAAGTTGTGGTCCATTTACTGATCAAGACTAAGAGTAATCATTCCAATATGCCCTACCATTGGCTGACATTCATTATACATAACTATAATTACCATTGAATTTGTTAACTTTAAACCCCTATTTGGACTTAGAATACCATTTGTTGACTGGAATTCTGTGCCCCTTCTTTTAAGAAAAGACATCAACAAAATAGATGCTTCTCTGTCTTTTTCTGTCTCTGTCTCTGTTTCTCTGTCTGTCTGTCTTTATGCCTCTTTCTTTCTCCTGTCCCTAACTGTCTCTTTGTCTCTAGTTCTTTTTCTGTCTCTCTGCCTATATCTCTGTCTCTGTCTCTCATTCCTCTAGATATTAATAATTTTCTTTTAGTGTAAGTGAAGCTTCAAAGGAGGAAGGATTTGCTTGGTAGAATATGTGACCAGAATAACAGAAGCTTTCTATGAGGTGTTAAGATAATGAGCATCTGAGCAAGAGATAAATAATTTTAAAAGTTATATACTATGTCTAGCATTATAAAGACCATAGAATAAAGCTCCTTGTTATATTCCACCAGAATTCAAAGAACTAATTAGACTTTTTGCTCATTACATTTTAATTTCCCTACAAATGTTGAAATTCTTGGGCATTACTTTGCATGAAATGTTCCGTGTTGGAGACATTGGATTGATGATGGAAAAGGAAGGTTCCACATAATAAGCCACAATGAAGGAATGCAAGCAGAACTAAAACTAAAGCAAAAATCTAAAGCAAAATAAAAACAAGTAGCAGCTGGGTAGCTCAGTGGATTGAGGTCCTAGGTTCAAAATCTGGCCACAGACACTTCCCAGCTGTGTGACCCTGGGCAAGTCACTTGACCCCCAGTGCCCGCCCTTACCACTCTTCCATCTATGAGCCAATACACAGAAGTTAAGGCTTAAAAAAATTAAAAACAAAAACAAAAACCAAACAGCATTCTCATGACCATGCTGTCAGATGAACATATGAAAATAATGGTGTATGAAAAAGAATGCAAAAATAAGTATTTCTAAGGAAAATGAATAAATGTATAATTTCACAATGTTTTATTAATGAAATAAAGGCACTAGAGGACCTTAAGTGAAATTGCCTATTCAGTGATAACTCATTAATAATTACTTCAAGTAATTCATTTTCTCAGTACTAGTAATATATATATATATATATATATATGTACATACATACATATATATATATATATATCTTCAGGAATTGTAAATTAAGAGACTGAACTGGTATTTTTTCTGTATGATATGGTTTCTTTAATAGTTACTTTCATTGTACAATAGTTTTCCTCTGAATGAGTAACATATATAAAATAAATTAAACATAATTCATTAAAGTGTGATGATAAAATATAGAATAATGGCTTTGTGATCTATCTTCTCCCCACTATTATAAACTTCCCTCTCTTTGATAGACTTGCCTCTCAATTGTTTATCCCTTTCTATCCCTACTAGCATTTCTCCTTTCTTGTCTTTGTGAAAAAAAGCACTAAATTCCAAATCTTAGGGAAAAAGAAAATAGCAATTGTTTCTACAATTTGATTTCAAGTATGAGACCATTTGAGTGAATCTTAAACTATTACCTTAAGCCATTAACAATGAATTCATCAATGTGGGATATAATTCAAGACATCACAACCTATAAAATGCCAAATATGAATATCAAAGTAAAAAAGAAGTAATCAGTAAAACATAAGACAGCTTATCTTTATGACAGTCAACATCTGGATATTTGCAGACAGCTGTATTTGTGACTGAAATTTTGCTCATCCAGATGTTTGTATGGAATCAGTGTGAAACTACCCTTCCTTTCCTCTTTAGGAAGCTAAGAAACTTCCAAATTTTAAAAAAATGCTGCTAGACAAAGCTAAATTACCCCTTTTGTTCAGTAAGTGATTTCTATTAAGGAAAGATTGCAGATATCTTGAGAGACCTATTTTCCCCCTCAGCACTATATATTGTACAATTGAATTTTTTGAAAATGCTCAATGATTTTATTTATTGGAATCTCTCATCAAAAGAATAGATATTGAAGAATGTTATTAACTACTTACTGAAAATTTCCAAGAAGATACTGACTAATCAATAAGACAATATTAAAATGATACTTGACTACAAGCAATCCTTATTCAGATAGGATTGACCATTAAATGTTAAATGTGGATTTCAGGTAGTTTGCTCTTAGTCACAATCTCTTTAGAATTTCTTCCTCAAAAAATATTCAAAAATCAGAGGATAAAGCACATCTCTATTGCTTACTGTATTTACATGTCTGCTATTTACTAGTTATTGTAACTGGTTATCTTTCATATTCTTTCTCTCATTTATTCTAGAGGATAAAGCAACCTTGACTACTTTTAATAGAAGGAAATTTGTGATTAAAAATTTCACAGAATCCTTTGAGTGAAAGGAATGAAACTGGAAAATTCTCTCATTAAAAGAAGTCACAATTAAATATGTGGAAAATAAAGCTGACTTCTGGGGGTAAAGCCAAGATGGAGGAGTAACTAGAGAAGTAGCTCCATTTCACCACAAAAATCCTCTCTGACCAAGATTAAAATATCTTCACAAAATGAATACAGGAGTGAAAGAACCAACAAGGAGACAGAGTGAAACAAACTGCAAGAAAAGAGAAACCCAAAAGATAGTCAGAGACCATCTAGGGAACTGAGGTTAGGGGAAACAGAGCTAGCACGAGGCTATAGCAGGGATTGAAGAGCAAGCAAAAAGCGAACTCCCCACCCCCACTCCACATCTGCCATCACAGGTCCAAAACTTCAGCCCAATATAACATTCAAACACTGAAATCCTGACTGGGGAAATAGTGGTCCAAGGCAACTAACATCCCTTTAAATTTCAAACCTCTGGAGAAGTCCAGAGTCCCAGCCTAGGGCAATATGGATTGAAGTGGGCTGTTCTGTGTGGGTTTAGAGCAAAAGTCAGAAATCCTAGTCTGGGTTTGTGATGAGGACATAATCCACGATTTGGGGTAAGGACACAGTTCTTAGGGGAAGCCTACCACACTCCCAGATCTTTTTGTCCAAAACTAAGGGTAGAGCTCCAGGAAAGGGAAATTAGTGGTGTGCCTGATTGAATCAAGAACACTTTGAGACAAAAAGGTTGATTCTAAACCTGGGCTAGAATTTGATTAGCCCCTGACCTGATCAAGTTCAGAGTGAGATCAAAAACTTATACCCAAGCCTGAGGAAAGTCTTTAAGCTATCAGCATCCCAAGGGTTAAGTGAATCAGCAGGGCGAGGGGGAACTCAGAGCTCTCAGCCCTCAGACCATCTGATAAACTAGTAAAAATGCAGAAAATAAGATCAAAATAGCATTAAGGAAGGATTGAAATTTAATGGGGTATCCCAACTTCCCAGAAAACAGAGCCTACCTATAAATAGATAGGAAAAATGAGCAAACAACAAAAAAGCACTTAACTCTAAAGAATTTTTATGCACAAAAGGGCAAGGTACAGACACAGAAGGTGTCAGTGAAAGAAAAAGAAACACACAAAGTCAAAAAGAAAAATATGGATTGGACACAGAGTGTAGAAGAGCTCAAAAAGACTTCAAAAAACAATTAAGAGACTTCCAGGCTAAGATGGCCACAGAGTTGTAGCAAGGGGCTCTTTCTCCTCACCATCCACCAATGTAAAAAGCCTCAGAAAAAACAAGGAGCAGAATCAGACTATCAAAGGGGATCTACATTAAATCCTCAAAAGAGGCAGAGAGGGGCTTCCCACAGAAGATTCACAGATACTTGAAAAATAGCCTCAAAGCAAAACCACTGAAGCTCAATATACAGAGAGCTGCCTACCCTCCTCACACAGACTTTTGGTTTGGAAAGGAAGAGAAAAATAACCTAGTAATGGCCAGTAACACCCAAGAAAAATAATCTATAATCACCAAAAGAAAAGAAAAAGACTGGATAATTTTTTTTTTATTTAGAGAAACAACAAACTAAAGAGGAGACAGCAGAAGATAACAAACAAGCAAACTCTAACATGGGTATGGCATGGTGGCATTCCTGCAAGATACAGGGTCAAGTCTCAACCCAAAATTCCAGGCCCCCCTCCAGAGAACTCTGGGTGAGAGGGCAGTTTGGGGCAGTTAGGGGCAGTTGGTGCTTGGGGTGGGAAATGAGCAGGTCACTCTGCTTGCTGATCCCAGTTCTTGATTGCTCTGGAAAGAGTTTCAGGCTTGGATCTATGTAAAGCCATTTTTAGTTGACTGCTGCCAATCGGTTTTAGTTTGACCAGATCTTCAATCAACTATCATTTACCTTTTAAAAGTTAGGAAGCTAGTTAAGCAGGATACTTCTCCCTCCTGGGGGGAGGGGCTGTTTGAACCTAACAATTTAGGGCTTCCTAGACCTTATTCTATCCTTGACAAACCTCCCTTTCTTCCCTTCCCCACATATCAGTAAACCTTCATCTTTTGGGAACAGTGCCTGGCTATTATTTGGGAATACTCACAACCTCCTTCAAGCTTAGTTCCTTCAGCTGTGTGACCCATACTAGCCAGATCCTCCTTCTGTCCCTGATAATTTCATGATATCAAGCTTCTCCTATTATCCCTTAGTCAAACCTGTGGGGAAATAAGTTGAGAAAGTCAAGAACTTTAGGAGATTAGCCTGGCCTAACCTTTCCGGAAGACACCAATTTAACCACCATTTACAACTGATTTCTAACTGCTTGTTGGGAGGGAAGAGAAAGGAGCACTGAGCTAGATTGTGCCCCTCCCTTGTCACTCAAGCCTGACAGTGGAGGAGGAGAGAGTTCTGCTTTTAAAGATCTCTGGGATATCTTCAGCTTCCCACAAATATCACTGTTAAAACCAACATAACATAAACACATCCAAACTTTCCAAAAATGGAAATTGGTCACAAGCTCTCCAAGAAATTAGACTATTTGAGAACCAAGTTAAAAAGATAGGAGAAACTTGGCAAGAAAAGTGGGAAATAGTTCAAAAAGAAAATAATTTAAAAGATAGAATATCACACTTAGAAAATGAAGTCCAGAAATAAAATGAAATGATAAGCAAATTGAAGGCCAGAAATGACCTGCTGGAAGCCATGAAGAGCAATATAGACCAGACCAAAAAGGAAAATCAAAAGACTATAGAGGAAAACCAGATTTTAAAGACTAAAATTGGGCAAGTAGAAGCTAATGATCTCACAAGATAACAAGAATTAATAAAGCAAAATCAAAAGACTGACAAAATAGAAGGAAACATGAAATATCTCACTGAGAAAATAACTGACAAGGAAAACAGGTCTAGAAGAGAAAATTTGAGAATCATCGATCTACCTGAAAATACAGAAATGAACAGAAACCTTGATGTCATATTGAAAAAAAAATTATCCAAGAAAACTTCCCTGATATTATTGAAAAAGAGGGTGAAATAGAGATTGAAAGAGTCCATAATCACCCTCTACATCAAATCATCAAAAGACAACCTCCAGGAATATAATTGCCATATTCAAGAGCTTCCAAGTTAAGGTGAAAATTTTACAAGTAGCCAGAACAAGACAATTCAGATATCAAGGATGCAAAGGACTTCATAAGACCTCTTATCTAGGTGGTTTAAAACAGGTGAATGAGGTTGTTTTAAGTAAGATTCAATGACTTTGCAGCTGGGTGTGGTCTGTGTTAAATCAGCTGACAGGTCCCACCACTCAGTTGATTCCTCCTTTACAACTAACCAATGAGAAAGTAAAAGATTCTTCCCCAACTGTCAGTGCTAAGTGAACTTAGTTCTTTAGATGAAATGAGAACTAGTAAACTCAAAATATTAAAGATGTTATAAACTGACTGCTGTTTGTTGGTTATGATATTGATTTTGATAATAGAAGATCAATAAGCACTTGAATAAGCTTGCTGAGAGGAATAAGTTTTAACTGACACCTTTCCCTTAAGAATCTTCAACACATATCAGGTCAGTACAGGCTTCTTTCTTTTTAACTTATTTAATAAAAGTAAAAAAGGTTAGGGAAAGGATGGGTTGAAATACAGAGGAAAGAAGCCTAACTAAGCCTATAATAAATCTTCTGGAGTTTTCAGGTGAAGCTGATTCACTGAACCTGCCAGGGAAATTGCTTTAGCTAGGCCTAAAGGTCTGACATCAATTGCTTGATGTTCTAGCTCATTTGAGGTTGGCTTGGTTTAACAGAGTTAATCTTCAATATATATTTTCTTGTTGGTATTTAGAAAGTTGTGTATTATTGATGATGTTTAGTAATGAATTCTGAAAGCACTGAATGAGCAGTGAACCTAGGTAACTAATCCTATGAGGCATAAGTTAACCTTAGCTAAGAGACAATTTTGAAAATCATTCCCTCCCATCATTCTCAAGACTGAGACCATGAAAATAAAAACCAATCTCAAATTATAGGGTGATCTCAATAGACATTTTGGTCTCATGCCAGCTCATGCCACCATTGCATTCTGCATTCCAACTTTAGTAACTGGCAAATATCCTGCCCAATATGGCTTCTTGAAAAAGTCTTTACAAGGAACAACAATCAGGATTACACAGGATCTGGGAGCCTCCACATTAAAGGACCACAAGGTTTGGAATATAATATTCAGAAACGCAAAATAATTGGGTCTACAACTAAGGATCACCTACCCATCAAAATTGACTATAAAATTCCAAGGGAAAGTTTGGGTATTTAACAAAATAGAAGATTTCCAAGTATTTGTTAAGAAAAGACCAGAACCGAATGGAAAATTTGATGTCCAAATACAAAACTTAAGAGAAAAATGAAAGGGTTAACAAGAAAGAGAGGGGAAATTTTTTTAAGGGCTTCAGCAAGGTCAAATTGTTTATATTCCTATATGGAAAAATAATATTTGTAACTCTCAAAAACTGTGTTCACTGTCATAGTAATTAGAATAATTATCCATAAGTAGAGGTTGGTGTGCTAAGTGATTTAAGATGATATATTAAAAAAAAGAAAGAAAGAGAGGGAAATTGAAGATAGCACCAAGAGAAACTAGAAGGAATAAGAAAAATAGGATAATTTATACCACAGGAATAGGCACATGGGAGGGGGAGGGGAAGAATACAACTATAAGAAGGAGAGGAATAGAGTGCTAATAGGTAATACTTAAATCTTACTCTCAGTGGAATCAGTTCTGAGAGGGAAGAGCACCTAGACTCATTGAGGTATTGAATTCTATCTTATGTTAGAGGGAAGTTGAGAGGGAAAAAGCAAGGTGGGGAGTGGGAGAGGGAGTACCAAAAGGGAGGGGAAAAGAGAAGGGATGGAATTTAATAGACCATACAGGAAAATAAGAGGGTAATAAAAAGGGAGGTGGTGGGAAGGGAAGAAAAATAAGGGTGGGGATTAGGGTGACTGATTAAAAGCAAACCTCTGGTCTAAAAGGAAATAGGGAAAGAAGAAAGGACAGAACTAGAAGAGGAAAACAAAATGGTGGGGAATACACAGGTGGTAATCATAAATCTGAATGTGAATGGTATACACTAACCCATAAAACAGAAGCAAATAACAGAGTGGTTTAGAAACGAAAATCCTACCATATGTTGTCTACAAGAAACAAACATTAGGCAGGTAGACACACACAGAGTAAAGATAAAATGCTAGAGCAAAATCTATTGGATATCAACTGAAAAAAGAAGGCCAGAGTCACAATCATGATATGTGACAAAGCCAAAGTAAAAATAGATCTAGTTAAAAGAGATAGGAAATGTAATTACATACTTTTAAAAGGCAGTATAGACAATGAGGAAATATAAGTACTCATCATGTATGCACCAAATGGTATAGCATTTACATTTTTAAAGAAGAAATTATTGGATATTTAGGAGGAAATAGATAGTAAAACTATACTAGTGAGAGACATGAACCTACCTCTATTAGCTCAAGATAAATCAAACCAAAAAATAAATAAGAAAGAGGTAAGAAATGTGAATGAAATCTTAGAAAAAAATAGAGTTAATAGATATATGGAGACAAATAAATTGGGACAAAAAGGAATACACCTTCTTTTCAGCAGTACATGGTACATTCACAAAGATTAACCATGTATTGGGGAATAAAAACATGGCAAACAAATACAAAAAAGCAGAAACAATAAATGCAATCTTTACAGATCATGATGTAATAACAATAATAATTAGCAAGGGTACATGGAGAGGCAAACCAAAAATTAATTGGAATTAATAAAATGATTCTCCAAAATTGGTTAAGGAACAAATCATAGAAAATTTAATAATTTCATTGAAGAGAATGACAATGATGAGACATCATAACAAAATTTATTGTATGCAGCCAAAGCAGTACTCCGGGGGAAATTTATATCCTTGAGTGAATATATTAACAAATTAGGGAGGGCAGAAGTCAATGAATTGGGCATGCAAATTAAAAAACTAGAAAGCGAACATATTTAAAACACACAGATTTTGGACTTTGGATATCATATTTTAAGATATGATCAAAGATTTAGCCCAGAAATCCTCAATGAAGTAAATAAAATTGAAATTGAAAAATTCACACATCACCTCCAGAAAGAAATCCTCAGTGGATAACTTCCAGGAATGTAATAGCGAAATTCAAAAGCCATCAAGTCAAGAAAAAATAGTGCAAACAGTGAGAAAGAAACCATTCAAATACCATGGAGCTACAATCAGGATCACACAGGACTTAGCAGCTTCAAAATTAAAGGATTGAAAGGCTTGGAATATCATATTCAGGAAGGCAAAAGATTTGGGTTTACAATCCAGAGTCCCCTATACGGCAAAACTGAGTTGTTTTTTTTCTTTCAGGAGAAAAATAGACTTTAAATAAGATAGAAAATTTTCAAGCAATCCTGAGGAATAAACCAGACCTAAACAAAAAATCTGAAGATCAAACATGAAACACTAGATAAGCCCAGAAAGAGAAATAAAAAAGATAAATTTTAAAAGACTCATTAAAGTTAAAAGGTTTATATGTCAGGGGGTGGAGTCAAGATAGTGGCTTAGATACAACAAAGTTCAGACCTCTGAAAACCCTTCCACGCCTATCAAAAACAATGTACTGCAAGAGGATGGAAAACCAAATCTAACAACTGGACAGAGATCTGGGGGATCCTCCACTGGATTTGCCTTAAAAGGTCTACCCAAAAGAGCCTCAATTCTTCAACTCTTGTGTTCAAGTGAAAGAAAGAAGGAAGGTCCCAGGACCCCTACCCCATCTACAGTGTTGAGTCTCCAGGGGTGGCTGGAATCTCTGGATGGGCAAGGGCTCTAGTATGGAGGGAGTGCTTTGCTGGCACAGATGTGCCAGGATCTGGACTTTGAACAAAGGAAGCTGGAGTAAAAGAACAGAGAGGGCAGCCTAGTCACAGCCAAAACATTGCATCTTGTCCCCCCCAACCTTTTTTTTTAAGGTTTTAGCCTCAAAGCACATCTAGCTCTGCTGATCAACTCCACCCTGGCTTAATATTATCAAAAATGCAGATAAGTCTTCAGAGGGCAAGGAAGCTCTAATACCCCACCCTCATAGACTGTGCTGATTGTAGCTGTAAGCACCTACAACTTCAGCTTCTGCTGCCAGCTGAGGAAGACCTGACCTCAGGGCTCATTAATACCATCATCCTTACCTAGTCAGTCAGCAGAGCAGTGAAGAAGCCCCTTCATGAAAGAATAGCCCAAACCCAAAGATCCAGCAAATAATCAGAGGAGCAATATTACAACCAATTACAAGGGAGAAAAAGAAAAAAATGAATAAACAACAGAAAAAGAAAAAAAATAAATTACAATCAACAGTTTCTATCCAGGTAATGAACAAAGAACAATTGAAACAGAGGAGGACAAATGAATACCAAGAAAAAACACAGAAACTCCTGAAAATTGGACATAGGCTTTGGAAGAATTCAAAATACAATTCAAAAAACAATTATGAGCTTTAGCAGACAATTGAGAAAATAACCTAAAAAGCAAAGTAAGTCATATGGAAACAGAGACACATGAAGTAAAACAAGAAAATAATGTCTTGAAAGTTGGAATTAACTAGCTTGAAAATGAGGCAAAGAAGGTGAAAGTTTACCTACAAAGAAACAGACCAGAAGGAGAAGGATGACCAAAAAGTCAATGATGAAATTCAGTCTTTAAAAATTAGAATCCAACAACAAGAAGCAAATGACTACAAAAGGAAGCAAGAATCTATAAAAGAAAATCAAAAGAATGAAAATATTGAGGAAAATATGAAACATCTCATTGACAAAACCATAGACCATGAAAACAAATCCAGGAGAGACAATTTAAGAATCATTGGACTACTGGAAGATCATGATAAAAGGAAAATCCTGGACATCATTCTACAGGAAATTATCCAAGAAAACTGCCCTGATATTCTCAAACAAAAGGGTAAAGTAGAGATTGAAGGAATCCACAGATCAACTCTTACACTTAATTACCAATTGACAACTCCTAGGAATGTTATAGCCAAATTCAAGAACTACCAGACCAAGAAAAAATATTACACACTGCTAAGAAGTCATTCAGATATCATGGAACCACAGTTAGAATAACATAGGGTCTGTCTGCATCTACACTGAAGGACTAGAAGGCATGGAATATGATATTCTGGAAAACAAGGGGACTGGGTGTACAACTAAGAATCAAATACTCAGAAAAACTGACTATATTCTTATAGACAAAATATGGTTATTTAATAAAATAGAAGACTTCCAAGCATTCATAAAGAAAAGACCAGACTTAAACAGAAAATTTGATGCCTAAACACAGAAATCAATAGAATCTCCAAAAGGTAATTAAGAGAGGAGGAAAAAAAAAACTTTTTTTAAGGAACACAATAAGTTCAATGATTTGTATTCTATAAAAAAAGATGATACCAGTAACTCTTAAAAATTGTTATTATCATCAAGGTAGCTAGAAGTATACTTAGATGGAACAGTGATAAACTGTATAGGATGAAATGTCATTTTATATATAATGTATAAATATACATAAAACCCAAGGTAAAAAAGAGGATAAAATTAAGAAAAATGTGAAAAGGGAAAAATGTAGTAAATTAACATTTCATAAAGAAACACATGGTGGCAGCAGGGGAGAAGACCAATACAATGGAAGGGTGAAAGAGGTTGGAGACAGGTAATATTTATTTCTTACCTGCATTGAGATTGATTCAAAGAGGGAAGAACAATCAGAACCAGTGGGGCAGAAAATTGATTTGTGACCTATAGAGAAGAGTAACAAATGGATCAGTGGGGAGGGAAGCAATACAAGGGAGGGAGAGTGTGGGGAACAGTTTAAAAGGACCCCAAAAATAATAGCAGAATAAGAAGGGAGAGGGAGAAAGGGAAGTAAAATAAGGGTTGGGATTAGGGTGACTGACTAAAAGCAAACTTCTGGTCTAAAAGGAAATAGAGGAAGAAGAAAAAACTGGACTAGGAGAGAAAATTAAAATGTTGGGGAATACACAGGTGGTAATCATAACTCTGAATATAAACGAGATGAACTCACACATAAAATGGAAGCGAATGACAAAGTAGATTAGAAACCAAAAGTCCTACCATACATTGTCTACAAGAAACACACATGAGGCAGGTAGACACACACAGGGTAAAGATAAAAGGTTGGAGCAAAATCTATTGGGCATCAACTAATAAAAGCAAGTCAAAAGACACAATCATGATATCTGACAAAACAAAAGTAAAAATAGATATGATTAAAAGAGATAGGGAATAATACATCCTGATAAAAGGCAGTATAGACAATGAAGAAATATCAGTTCTCAATATGTATGCATCAAATGATATAGCATTCAGATTTTTAAAGTAGAAATTATTGGATCTTAAGGAGATAGTAAAACTATATTAGTGGGAGACCTAAACTTGCCTCTATCAAATCTTGATGAATCATACCCAAGAATTAATAAGAAAGAGGTAAGAAATTTGAATGAAATCTTACAAAAATCAGAATAGATATGTGGAGAAAAAACAAATTGGGACAAAAAGGAATACACTTTCTTTTCAACAATACATAGTACATTCACAAAGATTAACCATGTACTAGGGCATAAAACATGGCAAACAAATACAAAAGAGCAGAAATAATAAATGCAACCCATTCAGATCATAATGCAATAAAAATAATAATTAGCATGTACATAGTACATGGAGAGGCAAACAAAAATTAATTGGAAATGAAATAATATGATTCTCCAAAATTGTTTCAAGAACAAATAATAGAAACAATTGAAAATTTCATTGAAGAAAATGACAATGATGAGACATCCTATCAATATCTATTGTATACAGCCAAAACAGTACTGTGGGGGAAATTTATATCCTTGAGTACCGATATTAACAAATTAGGTAGGGCAGAGGTCAATGAATTGGGCATGCAAATTAAAAAAAAATCTAGAAAGAGATCAAATTAAAAGTCCCCAGTAAAAACCTAAATTAGAAATCCTAAAAAATAAATAGAAATTAATAAAATTGAAAGAAAAAGAAATATTGAATTACTAAATCAGACTAAAAATTTGTACTTTGAAAAAAATTAAAATATATAAAATACTGATCAATCCAACAAAAAAGCAAGAAGAAAAACAAATTAACAGTATAAAAGATGAAAAGGGAGCCCTCACCTCTAATGAAGAGGAAAATTAAGGTAATCATTAAAAACTATTTTGCCCAATTATATGGTAATAAACATGGCAACCTAGGAGATATGGATAAATATTTACAAAAATGCAAATTACCTAGATTAACAGAAGAAGAAATAGAACACTTAAATGATCCCATATCACAAAAAGAAATAGAATAAGTAATCAAAGAACTCCCAAAGAAAAGATTCCCAGGACCAGATGGATTCACAAGATAATTCTATCAAGCATTCAAAGAACAACTAATCCCAATAAAATAAAAACAATTTGACAAAATAAGCGAAGAAGTTCTAGTCAATTATTTAATGACACAAATATGATATTCATTCCAAAGCTGAGCAGATCAAAAACAGAGAAAGAAAACTACAGAACAATCTCCTTTATGAACATAGATGCATTTTTAACAAAAACTCTCCAGGAAGTAATCACAAGGCTTATTCATTATAATCAGGTGGGATTTCTACCAGGAATGCAAGGATGATTTAATATTAAGAAAAGCATCCACAGAATTGACCATATCAACCACCGAACCAACAGAAATCACATCATTATCTCAATAGATGCAGAAAAAGCTTTTGAAAAAATATAACACCCATTCTTATTGAAAAAAACTAGAAAGTTGATGAATAGAAGGGCCTTTTCTAAAAATAATAAACAATATATATTTAAAGCAATCAGCAAACATCACCTGCAAGGGGAATAAATTAGAAGCCTTCCCAATAAAATCAGAAGTGAAACAGCGATCTATTATCACCTCTATTATTTAACATTGTACTAGAAATACTAGCAGTAGCAATCAGAGAAGAAAAAGAAATTGAAGGTATTAAAACAGGCAACGAGGAAACTAAACAATCACTCTTTGCAGACGATATGAAGTTCTATTTAAGGAATCCTAAATAATCAACTAAAGAGCTACAAGAATTAGTCAACTTTAGCAAAGTTACAGGATACAAAAAAAACCCAACAATAATCAGCATTTCTATATATTTGCAACATATCTCAGCAGCAAGATTTAGAAAGAGAAATTCCATTTAAAATCACCCTAGACAATATAAAATACTTATGAATCTATCTGCTAAGATAAACACAGTAATCATATCAACACAAATACAAAACACTTTCTACACAATTTAAACTAGATCTAAATAATTGGAAAAACATTAATTCATCATGGGTAGGATGAACTGACATAATAAAAATTATCATTCTACTCAAATTACTCTAGTGCCATGCCTATCAAACTACCAAGACACTTTTTTTACTGAATTAGAAAAAAGTGTTACGAAGTTCATTTGGAAGAACAAAAGATCAAGACTATTAAGGGAAATAATGAAAAAAAATGTGAAAGGGACCTAGCAGTACCAGATCTTAAACTGTATTATAGAGCAGTGATCATCAAAACAATATGGTACTGGCTAATAGACAGAAGGGAGGATCGGTGGAATAGACTTGGTTTAATGACCCCAGCAATGTAGTGTTCAATAAACTCAAAGATCACAGGTTTTGGGACAACAACTAACTGACAGAAACTGTTGGGAAAATGGGAAACAGTATGGGAGATATTAGGTTTAGAACAACATCTCACACTTTACACCAAGATAAATTAAGAATGGGTGAATAATTTGAACATGAAAAAAAGAAACTTTAAGCAAATTAGGTGAACATAGAATACTTCATCTGTCAGATTTATGGGAAATGAAAGATTTTAGAACCAAGCAAGAGTTAGAAAATATTATAAAATGTAAAAAAAATTTGATTACTTTAAATTAAAAAGGTTTTGTACGAACAAAACAAATGCAATCAAAAATAGATGGGAAGTAAAAAATTGGGAAAAAATCTTCCTAATGAAAACCTCTGACAAAGGTTTAATTCACAAGTTTATAAGAGGCTACATCAGTTGTAGAAGAAAGCAAGCCATTCAACAATTGATAAATGGGCAAGGCATATGAATAGGCATTTTTCAGATAAAGACATCAAAATTATTCATAAGCATATGAAAAAGTGTTCTAAATCTCTTATAATTAGAGAAATCGAAATCAAAACAACTCTGAGGTACCACCTGCCACCTAGCAGATTGGCTTAAATGACAGCTAATGAAAGTAATAAATTTTGGAGGGCATGTGGCAAAACTGGGAAATTAATGCATTACTGTTGGAATTGTGAATTGATCCAACCATTCTGGATAGCAATTTAAAACTATTCCAAAAGGGATTTTAAAAGACTGTTTGTCTTTTTATCCAGCCATACCACTGCAGGGTTTATACCCCCAAAGAGATTATAATGAAAAAGCCTTGTAAAAATATTTATAGCTGTATTCTTTGTGGTGGCCAAAATTTAGAAAATAAGGGGATCCCCTTCAATTGGGGAATGGCTAAACAAATTGTGGTATCTGTTGGTGATAGAATACTATTTTGCTGGAAGAAATAATGAACTGGAGGAATTCCATGTGAACTGGAACAGGAATTGATGCAAAGTGGAAGGAACAGAATCAAGAGAACCTTATACACAGAGCAGATACACTGTGGCATAATTGCATATAATGGACTTCTCTACTAGTAGCAATTCAATGGTCCATGAAAATTCTGAGGGACTTATAAAGAAATTAAAGCTATTCACATACAGAGAAAAAACCAATGAAGTAGAAACACAGAAAATCACCCTAATGCAAATATTAATAATATGGAAATAGGTCTTTTTTTCTTTAAACCATTACTTTCCATCTTGGAATCAATACTATGTAGTACTTGCAAGGCAGAAGAGTGGTAAGGGCTAGGCAATAGGGGTCAAGTGACTTGCCCAAGGTCACACAGCTGGGAAATGTCTGAGACCAGACTTGAACCTAGTACCTCCTGTCTCTAGGCCTAGATCTCAATCCACTGATCTACCCATATGCCCCCATGTAAATAGGTCTTGATCAATGACACATGCAAAACCTAGTGGAATTACTCGTTGGCTACAGGAGGGTTATGAGGAGGGGGAGACAAAGAACATGAATCATATAACCATGGAAAAATATTCTAAATTATTTAATTAAATAAAAATTTTCTAAGAACAAATTTACATGTCTATAAGGAAAGATGATTTTTGTAATTCTCAAAAATTACTCTTAGTAGTAGAGAAGATAGAAGGAATTTACTCAGAAAAAGGGTGGAGAAGTAAACTAATCATCATGATATGATGTATATGATGATATATTATGATATTATGCACATGTAAATGTGATATGGAATATGTATGTATAGTATGATATGCATGCATATGAATGACATGAAAAAACATCAATCAAGAGCTGAAAGTGAGGGTTGCACTGAGAGAAAAGGGAACGGAGAGATAAAATGCGTTAAATTATATAACATATCGAGGTGTGAAGATGGGATTAACTCTTCCCTGCTTACTTTTAAATTTAATAAACTAACAGTAAATACACCCTTATATAACTCCTAAGTGGGGAACTTCCACAACCCACTTGCTAAAGTAGGTGACAACTCAGAAATGACTGACTGGCCTCTGGGCAATCTGAAGCAAATTTAAAGGCTACAGTTTGTCCCTATGAAGTAGAGGAAGGGGACAGAAGCTGATGCAAAAAAGTGCCTTTAAAAGTTGTTGAAACTTCCTGTGATGAGGTCTCTGAGTGTTTTTGAAGCTTTGGAGGCTGGTGGAGGTACTTCTTCAGTGTGGACCTGTGACTCTAGCATTTGGTAAGTCTCCTCTCAGATCTTTTCCCCTTGGACTTTGGATTGGTAAGTGGGAAAAGCTGATCCTCCTTTCCTGACTTCTGGAGAGATTAACACAAGATAGGCCTCCCTCTTGGAGGAGGTAAGATGGGTGGAACTCTTGCTTAATTTACCTCTGGGCACTCAGGCTGGGGTTTCTGGAGCCCTTCTGGCGTAGAACCAGGCACTGGAGAAAATATTTAGCTTGTTAGGTTAACTGCTTTCTACCCTATTTCACATTCCTCTCTTTCACTCTTTCCCTCTATTTTGTAGATAAAAATGATAAAAAGTCATTTTTGACTTGAAATATATTAACTTTGGAAATCACATTCCCTTATATTTAATCCAACTTTAATTTTAAACCTATAGAATTGTGAAAAATGAATACAGAGAGGAGAGGATAAGGGTGGCGACAGACAATGCTTAAACTTTACTCACATTGTAACTGGCTCAGAGAGGGAAAAATGAATTTATTCAGTGGGGTATAGAACTCTATCATCCCCCTACAGAGAAGGAGAAAGGGAAAAAGACAAGAGAAGGTAGTGGAAATTAAAGGAGGGGGAAGAGGGTGACAAAAACCTAAATATTGGTGAGGAGGAACAGAGTAAAAGGGAATAGAGCAGGATCTAGAGGGATTTATAAAATGGCGGGCTATACACAGTTAGTAATCATAATTCTGAAATGTGAATGAGATAAAGTCACCCATGAAACAGAAGCAGATAGCAGAGCAGATTAAAAACAAGAAACCTATCATATGTTGTTTACAAGAAACACATTTGAGGCAGATTGACATACAGATTAAAGGTAAAAGTCTGGAGCAGAATTTATTATGAATTATCTAAAGCAGGAGTAGGACCCCAATACCAGACAAAGCCAAAATAGAAATTTATGTGATTAAAAGAGATAAGGATGTAATTTTTTTAGCTAAAAGGTACTATAAACAATGAAGTAATATCATTACTAAATATTTAGGCACCAAATGTTATAGCATCTAAATTTCTAAAGGAAAAATTAAAGGAGCTCAAAGAGGAAATAGTTAGCAAGACCAAACTAGTGGAGAATCTCAACCTTCCCCTTTCAAAAATAGGTAAATTGAAACAAAAATAAATAAAAAAGAAGTAAGGGAAGTTGATAAAATGCTAGCAGAATTAGAGTTAATAGATATCTGTAGAAAATTGAACAGGGATAAAAAGGAATATACCTTCTTCTCAGCAGTACATGGTGCACATACAAAGATCAACAACGTACTAGGGCATATTGCAAACAAATGCAGAAAACCAGAAATAATAAATGCAACTTTTTCAAATCATAATGTAATAAAAATGATAATTAACAAGTGTCAATGGAAAGGCAAATTTAAAAGTAATTGAAAACTAAATAATCTAATGCTTTAAAACTGTTGGGTCAAAGAAGAAATCATAGAAACAATTATGGACTTCATTAAAGAGAATGACAATGAGGAGATATCATATCAAAAACCTCTGGGATACAGCCAAAGCAGTACTCAAGTGGAAAATTCATATTTCTGAGTGCTTATAACAATGCAATAGAGAGGGAGGAAATCAATTAAGTGGGCTTGCAACTTAAAAAATTAGAAAAAGAACAATGAAAAATCCCCAGATAAAAACTAAATGGGAAATACTAAAAATTAAAGGAGAAATTGATACAATTTAAAGTAAAAAACTTATTGAACTAATAAATAAGACTAGGAGCTGGTACTTTGAAAAAAACAAATAAAATAGATAAAGAACTGGTTAATTTAATAAAAAAGAAAAAAATTACAGTATTAAAACATTAAAATCGTGATCTTACATCTAAGGAAGAGGAAAATTAAGGTATTTAAAAAGTATTTTGCCCAATTATATGGCAATAAGTATGATGATTTGGGTGAAATGGGTGAATATTTACAAAAAAGTAAATTACCTAGATTAACAAAAGAGGAAATCGAATACTCAGAAAAAAGAAATTGAACATGTCATCAAGAAACTCTCTAAGAAAAACTTTGCAGAGCCAGATGGATTCACAAGTAAATTCTATCAAACATTTAAAGAACAAATATCAATTTCCTTTTATGACACAAATATGGTACTGATTTAAAAGCCAGACAGAACAAAAACAGAAAGAAAACTACAAACAAATCTCCTTAATGAATATTGATGCAAATATCTTAAATATAACATGAACAAAAAGACTCCACCAAGTTATCATAAGGATTATTCACTATGATCAGGTGGGATTTATAACGGGAATGCAAGGATGGTATAATACTAGGAAAACCATCCCTATAACTGACCATATGAATAATAAATCCAACAGAAATCACATGATTATCTCAATAGATGCAGAAAACATCTTTGAAAAAATGCAACACTCTCATTCCTATTGGAAACACTAGAAAGTATAGGAATAGAAGAGCCATTCCTCAAAATAATAAATAGTATATATTTAAAACCATCACCAAGAATAATTTGCAATGGGGACAATTTAGAAGCCTTCCCAGTAAGATCAGGAGTGAAGGAAGGATGCCCATTATCACCGCTATTATTTAATATTGTTCTAGAAATGCTAGCAATAGCAATTAGAGAAGAAAAAGAAATTAAATCCATTAAAGTAAGTAACAAGGAAACTAAACTATCACTCTTTGCAGATGATATGATGGTATACTTAAAGAATCTTATAAAATCAACTAAAAGGCCAGTGGGAATAATTAACAACTTGAGCAAAGTTGCAGGGTACAAGAAAAATCCACATAAATCATCAGCATTTCTATATATTTCCAACAAAACTCAATAGCAGGAGTTACAAAGAGAAACTCCATTTAAAATAACTATACAATTTCAAATATTTAGGAATCTAACTAACCAACACAGGAATTATATGAACACAACTACAAAACACTTTTCACACAATTAAAACTAGATCTAAACAACTGGAAAAATATTAAATATTAATTGCTCCTGGGTAGGATGGGTTAATATAATAACAATGACTATCCTACTCAAAATAATCTTCTTATTCAGAGCCATACCTATCAAACTACCAAAAACTTTTTCATAGAATTGGGAAGAAAATATAACAAAGTTCATCTGGATGAACAAGAGGTAAAGGATGTCAAGGGAAATAATAAAAAAAATGTAAGCATGGGAGCCTATGAGTACCAGATCTTAAATTGAACCAAAAAACAATGGTCATCAAAACAAAAATGTACTGACTAAAAGACATAAGTATGGATCAAAGGTATAGACTAGGGGTAAATGACCTCAGCAAGCTAGTGTTTGATGAACCCAAAGATCCCAGCTTTTGGGACAAGAACTCAATATTTGACAAAAACTGCTGAGAAAACTGGAAAACAGAATGGCAAAAATAGGTATAGATCAGCATCTTTATTATTGATTTAATATGAATAAAATAACATATTAGCCCTATTTATTCTTGGCATATTTCATTATAATGAGAATATCAAAGGAAGTTTAATATTTCCATACTAGCCAATTCATATTTCTTAAGCACAGGTAATGATAATTATAAAGAGAGTTCAAGGAAATCAATGATTAAAGATGATGTATGTAAACATTGGCATGACTAGTAAATTTGCTTATTGTTCTTCATGCCAGAACACACTTAGTTATGTCGTGTACATACAATGTCACATTTTGAAACTCTTTGTGTCTTTGTATCTGTTTTTCTGTCTCTACTCTAAATGTACCTATTTTTTAATACTATGAAAAAGGCAATAAAACTATATTAGCAGAAACCCAAATTACACACTAATGTTTGGATTTTATTATCTAATCAGTGGGAAACAACTGGAATTTTTTGCAGATCTATCAGTTAGAAAAACATAACACTTTAAACACCCACATTTCCCCCATATATAGCATGGAGGTGTAATTGTGTGTCTCAAAGGGAGACAAAATGGGAATGTCCAGTCTCTTCTCCTCCCCCAACCCAGCCTTCTCCAATGAATACATAAATTCCTCACAGAAAGGGATGCAGGAAGTTGGAACCAGGGACAATGTTCCTTCTGTCCTCAGAGAGCAAAGGTACTAGTCTAGAATTATAATGACCTACTTTTTGAAATATTATTAGTCTAGATGGTGTGATAAGGTTTAATCTTCCTTCTGATCACTTTCACCAATTAAAGGAAGTGGGATCAAAATCTTTATATCTCATGTTGCTTCCCTTTGTTTCTAAATACCAGTTCTACAATGAGCACATTATGCAAATCATTAGCAAAACAAATTCAAGATGGAATACATAGGTGGATGTGTACCAGAAAATAAAGATGGAAGGAGCTGCTCCACTGGGAAAAAAAATAACTCAGTTCAACCAAGAGAAAAATTCCTGAATCTCAGACATGGAAAATTTCCTGAAGTCTCTAGGGTAGCAAGCTGAGAATTGGAACATGATGAAGACTGATAGTTCCTCCCAGTCTTTCCAAGATCTTTTTTCAGCAAATTGATGTGATGTTGGCCTCATCCATCTTCTCTCTTGAAGCCTAAAGTCAGAAATACCCAAAGTGACCACAAGTCCCACTTACTCAATGCTTAAAGGGAACACTAAATATATCTCTAAAATCTGGAGATCTCTTTTCTCTTTCACTGTAGCCAATTCCACCCTACCTCTCACTTAGTTTTTTGGCATTTCTCTCCACAATTGAGGGGAGAACCCCAAACCAATGAGCTCCTGGCCTGAAGTTACAATCAAAATTCTTTGTTGACTCGATATGAATTGGAATCCTTGTTTCTAAATTGAAAGAAGATAATAATGTAGGTTCATGAGTAGAAAAAAAAAGATAACTCCTACTGTTATACATCTGTTATTTGATGATGACTAGTTACTCAATTTTATCTTATAATTCAGTTCAGCAAATAACAATGGTTGTGAAGCCTGGTAAATATAAAGATGAAAAATAACCCTTAACTTGAAGAAGCTTAAATCCTAATGAAGGATACACTAAGTAAGTATACAAAGTGCTATAAGGAGAGATCACTTTTATAGTCAAGAGGAGTCAAAATAGCTAAATGCCACAGTGTGTTTGGCCTGGAGTGAAGAAAACCTGAGTACAAATCTGGCCTCACATGCTTATCAAGTGTTTGGCCTAGAGCAAATCATTTAAATTATGTTTACCTCAGTTTCTTCATCTATAATATGAGAATAATTATAGGACCTATTCCAACCCAAGGGCTGCTGTATCAAAGGAATTAACTAGCACAGTGCCTGGTACATAGTATATAACATATAAGATGTTAAGGTAGATGATGATTATGATGATGATGATTAAGGACACTGAAGGAAGAGGATGATTTCAACAAGCAGAATTATTGATGGAGAATATCCCAGTCAGTGGTAATGCAGATTTCAAGGTGAGAAAAAATATTAATGAACAGTTACCATCAATCACAGAATTCATGCATTGGAGAAATGAGACCTAGTCTGTATAACTGCAGAAATGTTAAACTCAGGAGATGGAAAAAATCAAATGTACATTTCTCATACCTGTGATGGTGATTTCTATAACTGTTTTCCTCTTTCTCAGCCCGAACTGGATTTTATATTATGTGCAATGCACCTTTCCTAAGTCCAATGGAAGGATATCTCTTAAATGACTGACAGAAACGTGCTTATATTCTCTTATTCCAAATTTTAAGGTACAAGTGATAGTTTAGCAGAATATCTATTCTATATATTGTTTTAAAGTTCACATTGTTCCACACACATGTATTTATGTTTGCTTTCTTATCTCTGTCTTCTCCTTGACAGAAGTACTAGTGAAAAATAGAGGCAATTTCATCAATTTTATATGAAATAAGCCAAACTCCTGGATGCAACAGCAAGTGGATTCCCTTGGAGACGCATAAACTTTCTATTAGGTGTGAGTCTGTGTGATTTTTATATAAAAGCAGCATTTATACAACTCTTGGGAAGTAAAGTATATGAGGTCTGAATTGTTTGTTAGTTTATGTTTTAACTTTCAGGATGGTGGCAAACCAAACCAGGATTTCCTGAAAGTCTCAATCAACTGACTTAACATGCCAAGGAATTTTCCAACTAATATATTCTCATTTCATCTATGCATATTCTTTCTAAAGAGAAAAAGTAGAATTCAGGTACAATTCCAAAATATGGTGAATAGATTACACTTCCAAAAAGTGAGTTGGATTACTCTTGAAAGGCTGATTCTTAAGTGACAAATAAGTTTATCTGATGCCTCAGAAAAGCATAAAGTAGAATGTATGTTTTAAAGGAAACAAGAAAAAAATTAATTTCCAATTCCAGGTTGCATAGTTAACTTTATTATTTTTACTATGTCTGCTATTACTAATAATGTATTTCTATTTGAAGTTCCAATGGAGACAACATGAATATTTCCAAGAATAACCAATACTAAGGAATGACATTGATCAAAAGATGTAGCCCCCAGTAGTGAGAGTGGACCCCAGTAAAACTGTAGCCATACCTTAGCTAGAATTGGTCACATGGCTCCATGACTTCACCTGAGGTTTCTAACCTCTCCCTGCTATACTTTGTAGAAACTGCATGTGCTCTTATGGGTTAAAATGGTGGCAGATTAGAAGTAGCTTGCTTAACTTCTCCTAATCCACACAGATAGGACTCCTCAAGAGGATATAAAAACAAATTGAGATGAACAAAGGGACCCCACAACAGGACGCAGCATTGAAGGTACATGGGATTGGGGCATTTCCATGCTATAAGGGGGTGAAATAGCTCTCACTAAAATAAGAGCTGAGCAACCCCCTCTGCCCTACACCACATACAGTGCCAAAGCCAGCACATAAGAGTTAGAGCAATTTTGGGGCATTCATTAAGTTCTTGGCAGCTACCTGGAATCACCAGGGCCTGCTCCTGAGAGCAGCAAGGCTTAAGAAGCCAAGAGGCTAAAGAACTGAACTTTGAACACAGACCCTGAATACAGGCACAGATGTTGAGTGCAGGTGAGGCCATGGACATGGAACTTGAGCTCAGGCATGGACCCAGTGCAGAGCAGTGCATGATTATGGAAGCAGCTCTCTGAGACTGTTAAAGGAGACTCAGGCAGAGGAGCAGGCAAGGGGACCACTAGAAAGCTTGACCTTGAGAACAACTAGACTTGAAACCTCAGGAGCCTAAAGAGCACAGACCAATCCTGGGCATGAGGATAAAGCTGAGAGGGCACATGGCGCAGTGACTCAGGTAAAAACTGTTCCACAGCTCTATAGGCAGAGAGCATGTCTGTCTCATCCAGACTTCTGACTGAGATAGAAATAATAATAATGGCAAGCCAGTCACAAGAACCCCAAAAGAGAAAAATCAAGAAGAAATCTTTAACACCCAACAACTTTTATACAGAAAAAAAATCCAGACAATTTAGCAAACAGCAGAGTAGAACAAACAAGTATTCACATCCAAACCTTCCCAAAAAATGAAAATTGTTCACAAGCTCTTAAAGAGTTCAAATCTGAGATCATGAGAAAGATGGAAGAGATTTGGTGAGACAAGTGGGAAATAGCTCAAAAGGAAATTAACAGGCTAAAAAGACAGAAACTCCCAATTGGAGAAAGATACCCCCAAATCAAAAGAATTGATAAGCAAATTGGAAACCAAAATCAAACAGCTGGAAAACAGGATAGAGCAAATCAAAAAGGAAAATCAAAAGATTATAGCAATCTCTAAAAACCAGAATTGGGCAAGTAGAAGCCAATGATCTCTCAAGAGAGCAAAAACAAGTAATGCAAAGTCAAAAGACTGATAAAATAGAAGGAAACATAAAATATCTCACTCAGAAAGTGACAGATAAAGAAAACAGGTCTAGAAGAGGCAATCTGAGAGTCATTGGTCTTCCTGAAAAAACAGAAATTAATAAAAAGTTGGGCTCCATACTGCAAGAAATTATCCAACAAAACTGCCCTGAAGTTCTTCAACAATAAGGCAATATAGACATTGAAAGTATCTATAGATCACCCTCTACACTAAACCCTGAAAAGACAACCCCCAGGAATATAATAGCCAAATCCAAGAGCTTCCAAGGAAAAGAAAAAATCTTACAACAAGCCAGAAAGAGACAATTCAGTTATCAAGGAAACTACTGATGAAGGGATTCTGTACAATATTAGTACAGTATATAGTAGGATTCTTTTTTAATCCACTCTTCTCTCTGCTTCCATTTTATTGATGAGTCCATCTCATTCACATACAGTTATGATTACCATTTGTGTATTTCTCTCCATCTTGATTTTCTCTTTTAATACTGCCCTTTCTCCTTTCACTCTTTCTCTCCACAACACTGGTTTGCTTTTAATCAGTACCCTATTTTCTCTCCCTTATTTACTTCCTTTTCCACCACCTCCCTAAAATTTGCAAAAAGACCAACTCTGTAAAATAATTCCTCTATCTGAATCAATACTTGCTGGTATTCCAAAATGAGGAATAATTTCTTTCAAAAGAATTTTGGTAACAAAAGCAATGGGGCCTGAGCAGTTGGAAACTTTTCAGGCCACCTGGTCAGTTGATTGACTGTGACCAGACAAAAATTATACTGTCCAGATTATGGTAAAGAGATAAAATCAATTTGTAGGTGTTTGAAAGATGTATAAGTGATAGAATGTCCACCAGAGGCTTTACCACAAAAAGCATGCTTGTTAAAAACCTGACAGGTAGGTCAAGCTGTACATACTTTGGAGGCAATTGTAGTTATTCCAGGTGCTATCCATACATTTTTAATAGAGTCTACAATGCTTTGGGTACCAAAATGACTATGTTTATGGATGGAGTGACAAATTTGGTTATAGAAATTTCTAGGGAGCAGGGGTCTACCTTCTGATGATACCCATACTTCATTAATTTGTTTAGCTTTAAATTTTTGCTTCCATTTTCCCACTTCCTTGTCATTGTAGGAAAAGGATAGATCAAAATCATCAGTAATTGTTAGTGTCAAAATTAACTCAGGCTCTTCCAAGGCTACTAGCTTTGCTGTAGCATCTGTTCATTCATTTCCCCTAGAGACAGGGTCAGTGCCATGTGTGGGGGCAGAGTAGTAAAAGACAGTTATGGCTTCAGGGAGCTAGAGGGCAGAAAGTAGGTCAGTAATAAGGTTTGTGTTGGCAATACACGAGTTTATGCAGACATGATTTGGGATGTAGACTCTAAAGGACCACTCTAGTGCAATGATCAATAATATATAAATAAGTCTTGATTGATGACACATGTTAAAATCAGTGGAAATGCATGCTGGCTATGGGGGGGGTGGTAAAGGAAGGGAGAAGAGGAAAGTCGAAACATGAATCATGTAACCATGGAAAATTTTTCTATAAAATAAAATATTAAAAAATAAAAACATTAGCAAGTATATGAAAAAGAGATAAGTTATAAGCCTTTAAAATAAGATTAGGGGTTAAACAAGGATGTACATTATCACCACTATTATTTAATATTGTACTAGAAATTCTAGCTATAGCAATTAGAGAAGAAAAAGAAATTGAAGCAATTAAAATAGGCAATGAGGAAACTAAACTCTCATTCTTTGGGGATGATATGATTGTATATTTGCAGAATCGTTGAAAATCATCTTAAAAGTTAGTTGGTTTATCACTTATTTATTTAGATATATGATTTAGGGTTTTGATCTTATAAGATAATTCTCTTACAAAAATTAATAATATGGAAAGATGTTTTGAATGATAATGAATATATAACCCAATGGAATTGCTTCTCCAGGAAGGGGAAGGGAAAAGGGAAGGGAGGTGGAATGAAACATGTAACCTTGAAAAACTTATGTGCAAATTTGTCTCTGGAATAAAATAAAGATTAAAAATACAGTTTGAGGATTTAAAAAAAAAAAGAAATTAGATGTAGGTAAATATCTTACAATATGCACCAAATAAAGAAAAAAAAGCTAGTTGAAATAATTAATAGCATTAGCAAAGTTGCTGGATACAAAATAAACCCTCATAAATCATCAGCATTTCTATATATTTCCAACAAAAATCAGCACAGTTAGAAAGAGAAAAACCAATTAAAATCATGGTAGACAACACAAAATATTTGGGAATCTATATGCCAAAACAAACACAGGAATCTTATTAACATAATTAAAAAACACTTTTCACACAAATAAAATTAGATCTAAAAAGTTGGAGGGACATTAATTGCTAGGTTTATGCTGAGCTAATGTAATAAAAATGACAGTATCCTACATAAGTTTAATTTAGATATTCATTGCTATACCTATGAAACTACTAAAAATAATTTTATAGAACTAGAAAAATTAATAAAAAATTCATCTGGAAGAACAAAAGGTCAAGAATATCAAGGTAACTAAAAAAAATATGATGAATGATGTTCTAGCACTACCAGATCTTAAACTGTATTGTAAAGATCAACAAAATAATCTGGCACTGGCTAAGAAATAGAAAGGTAGATAAATGGAATAAATTAGGGGTAAATTTCCCTAGCAGTCTAGTGTTTAATAAAACCAGAAATCTAGATTTTGGAAAAAACTCACTATCTGACAAAAAATTTCTCAGAAAATTGAAAAATAGTATTATAATAATTAAGTTTAGATCAATCTCTCACAACCTATACCAAGATAAAGTCAAAACGGGTATGTGACTTAAACGTAAAGAGTGATATTATAAATAAATTAGGTGCGTGTAGAATAGTTTACCTCTAATAATTTAAGACCATACAAGAGATAGAGAACATTACAAGATGAAAAAAATGGATGATTATATTAAATTAAAAGGATTTTGTGCAAACAAAATATAACCAAATTTAGAAGGGAAGCAACAAACTGGGAAAACATTTTTATAACAAATTTCTCTGATAAAGGGCTAATTTCTCAAATATATAAAGAATGAATTCAGATTTATAAGAATCCAAGTCCTCCACTTATAAATGATTAAAGGATATGAATAGGCAGTTCTCAGATGAAGAAATCAAATCAACCAATAATCATATGAAGAAAATATTATAAATCCCTTTTGATTAGAAAAATGTAAATTCAAACAACTCTTTGGAGTACCACCTTACATAAAGATGATTGGACAATATCACAGTAAAAAGAAAATAACAAATTTTATTGGAGAATTGGCAGAATTGGGACACTAATACATTGCTGATGGAAATGTGAATTGATCCCACCATTTTGGATGGCAATTTGGAATTATGGCCAAAAAACTTTAAATGAATTCCCTCCCTTTGATCCAGCAATATCACTAATAAGTCTATTCAAAAGAGATAAAAAATATGGGAAAGACCCTGTTTGTAGAAAAAATATTGATAACTACCTTTTTTGTGGTGGCAAAGAATTTGAAAATAAAAGGATGTCCTTCAATTGGAGAATAGCTGAACAAAATGTGGTATATGATGGGGATGGAATACTATTGTGCTATGAGGAATGATGAAGAGGATGATTTGAGAAGGAACTGTAAAGACCTACACAAACTGATGCAGAGTGAAATAAGTAGAACCAGGAGAACATTATACACAATAATTAAAACATTGTGACTTCCGGTTAAGATGGCGGCAGAGTAAGGAGAAGCTGCTTGATCTCTCCTAACCGAAGCATACAGGACTCCTCAAGGGAACATAAAAAGGAATCCAGATGAACAAAGGGACCCCACAACAGGGCATAGCATTGTAGTAATGTGGAATTGGGGCATTTCCACGCTATAAAGGGGTGAAACACCTCTCACTAGAGCTCGAGAGGAAGAAGCCCCTCCCCCACCCCCACACCACTTACAGCCCAGAGGCCAACGCACAAGAGTGAAAGTAGGATTGGGGCACCCAGTAAATCACGGGCAGCTCCAGGGCTTGTTCCTGATAGCAGCAAGAACTAGGACCCCAAGAAGCTAAAGAATGTGCACAGACTTCCCTGAGTGCTGGCGCAGGTGAAGGCAGTGCCGTAGGCACGGACAAGGATCTTGAGAGCAGGCATGGACCGTGAGTGGGGACCCTGTGCAGACAGGAATGAGCTTGTAGAAGCAGCGCCCTGAGACTGCTGAAGGAGCCTCAGGCAGACGAGCAGACAAGGGACAACCAGGAGGCTTGACCCCAAGAACAAGGAGTTCTGAGCCCTCGGGAGCCCAGACAGCACAGACTGAATCTGACTGTGAAGACAAAGCTGAGAAGGGGCGGGGCTAATGATGGCTAGCCAAGAACCCCAGAAGAAGAAAAAAGATTATCAAGTAAAACTCTGGAACCCTTGACAACTTTTACACAGAGAAAATCCAGACAACAGAGGAGGACAAACAAGTATCCAAACCTTCCCAAAACAATGAAAATTGGTCACAAACTATGGAAGAGTTCAAAACTGAGATTTTGAAGAAGATGGAAGAGATCTGGCAAGAAAATAACAGTTTAAAAGGCATAATTTTGCAATTGGAAAGTGAGGCTCAGAAATCAAATGAACTGATAAGCAAATTGAACACCAGAAATGACCAGATTGAAAAGGAAAACCAGTCCCTAAAGGCTAGAATTGAACAATTAGAAGCCAGTGAGCTCTCAAGACAACCAGAACAAATAAAACAAAGTCAAAAGACTGATAAAATAGAAGGAAACATAAAATATCTCAATGAGAAAGTGACAGACCAAGAAAACCAGTCTAGAAGAGACAATTTGAGAATCATTGGTCTTCCAGAAAAGACAGAAATTAATAGAAACTTGGACTCCATACTAAAAGAAATTATTCAGCAAAATTGCCCTGAAGTTCTACAACAAGAGAGCAATATAGACTTTGAAAGGATCCATAGATCACCCTCTACACTAGACCCAGAAAAGACAACCCCCAGGAATATAATAGCCAAATTCAAGAGCTTCCAAGGAAAAGAAAAAATCTTACAAGAAGCCAGAAAGAGACAATACAAATATCAAGAAGCACCAATCAGGATCACACAGGATCTGGCAGCCTCCACACTAAAAGACCTCAAGGCATGGAATATGATATTCAGAAAGGCAAGAGAGTTGGGCCTTCAGCCACGGATCAACTACCCATGGAAACTGACTATATACTTCCAGGGGAAAGTATGGGCATTCAACAAAATTGAAGATTTCCAAGTATTTGCAGAAAAGAGAACAGGACTAAATATAAAGTTTGATATCCAACCACATAAATCAAGAGAAAAATGAAAAGGTAAATAAGAAAATTGACTCTTTAAGGGCTTAAATAAGATCTAATTATCTGTATTCCTATGTGGAGAAATGCTATGTATAATTCTCTGTAGTGAACTCTATTCACTACTATAATATTCACTATTATAGCAATCAGAAGAATAACTCATAGGGAGAGGACAGAATACTATATGGTCTAAGATGACATGGGGATGGGAAAGAGGGGGGGAATAGTAGGGGACACTAAGAAAAATTTGAGTGAATAAGAAAAATAGGATATTCTATTAAACACAAAGAGCGCATGGGAAGGAGAGGGGATAAATACTATTATAAGAAGGAGAGGAAGAGAGCATTAAGAGGTAATATTTAAACGTTACTCTCAGTGTAATCAACCCAGAGAAGGAAGAGTAGCTATATTATCCATTGGGACAAAAAACTCTATTTAACCCTACTGAGAAAGTCAGAAGGGATAAACCAAATGGAGCAGGGGAGTGGGGAGGTCAAAAAAGGGAGGGGAGATAAAAGGGGAGGGAACTCATTAGGCCATTAAAAATAAAAAGAGGGGAATAACAAGGGAGGGGGTAGAAAGGGAAGTTAATCAAGGGAGGGGATAAGGGATACTGGCTCAAAGCAAACCACTGGTTTAAAAGAAAATAGTGGAAGAAGAAGGAGTGAGTCCAGGGGAGGATACAAAAATGTCAGTGAATGCACAACTGATAATTGTAACTCTGAATGTGAATGGGATGAACTTGCTCATAAAATGGAAGCAAATAGCAGAGTGGATCAGAAACCAAAATCTTACCATATGTTGTCTAAAAGAAACACATATGAGGCGGGCAGACATACACAAGTTTAAGGTTAAGTGCTTGAGCAAAATCTTTTGCGCATCAAATAAGAAAAAGAAGGCGAGTGGCTATTATGATCTCTGACAAAGCCAAAGTAAAAATAGATATGATTAAAAAGACAGGGAAGGTCATTACATCCTGATTAAAGGCAGTATAAACAAAAAGGAAATAACACTCCTCAATATATATGCACCAAGTGCTATAGCATCCAAATTCATAAAGGAGAAAATAGCAGAGCTCAAGAAGGAAATAGATAGTAAAACCATAATAGTGGGAGATCTAAATATTCCTCTTTCAGATCTAGATAAATCAAACCAAAAAATAAATAAGAAAGAGGTAAGAGAGGTGAATGAAGTCCTAGAAAAATTAGATTTAATGGATATGTGGAGAAAAATAAATAGGGACAAAAAGGATATATAACTTCTTTTCAGCTGCACATGGTACATTCACAAAGATTGGCAATGTAATAGGGCACAGAATCATTGCAAACAAATGCAAAAGAGCAGATATAATAAATGTAACCTTCTCACATCCTAATGTAATAAAAACAATAATTAGTAAAGGCACCTGGACAGGCAAATCAAAAACTAATTGGAAATTAAGTAATATGATTCTCCAAAACAAGCTAATCAAAGAAGAAATCATAGAAACAATCAACAATTTCATTGAAGAGAATGACAATGATGAGAAATCCTACCAAACTCTGTGGGATGCAGCCAAGGCAGTACTCAGGGGGAAATTTATATCCTTGAGTGCATATATTAACAAATTAAGGAGGGCACAGATTAATGAATTGGGCATGCAACTCAAAAAATTAGAAAGCGAGCAATTTAAAGACCCTCAGATGAAAACTAAATTAGAAATACTAAAAATTAAGGGAGAAATTAATGAAATTGAAAGTAAAAGAACTATTGAATTAATAAATAAGACTAGAAGCTGGTATTTTGAAACAGATAAAATAGACAACGTACTGTTAATCTAATAAAAAAAAAGGAAAGAAGAAAACCAAATTGAAAGTATTAAAGATGAAAAGGGAGACCTCACCTCTAATGAAGGGGAAATTAAGGCAATCATTAAAAACTATTTCTCCCAATTATATGGCAACAAATATAACAATTTAGGAGATATGGATGAATATTTACAAAAATATAAATTGCCTAGATTAACAGCAAAAGAAATAGAATACCTAAATAATCCCATATCAAAGATAGAAATTGAACAAGCCCTCAAAGAACTCCCTAAGAAAAAATCACCAGGATCTGATGGATTCACAAGTGAATTCTATCAGACATTCAAAGAGCATCTAATCCCAATACTATACAAATTATTTGATATGATAAGCAAAGAAGGAGTCCTACCAAATTCCTTTTATGGCACAAATATGGTACTGATTCCAAAGCCAGTTAGACCAAAAACAGAGAAAGAAAACTATAGACCAATCTCCCTAATGAACATAGATGCAAAAATCCTAAATAGAATACTAGCAAAGAGATTCCAGGAAGTAATTAAGAAGATCATCCACCATGATCAAGTGGGATTCATACCAGGAATACAAGGATGGTTCAACATTAGGAAAACCATCCACATAATTGACCATATCAACAATCTAACAAACAAAAATCACATGATTATCTCAATAGATGCTGAAAAAGCCTTTGACAAAATATAGCATTCATTCCTATTGAAAACACTGAAAAGTATAGGAATAGAAGGACCATTCCTAAAATAATAAACAGTATATACCTAAAACATATCAACAAGCATTATATGCAATGGGGATAAATTAGAAGCCTTCTCAATAAGATCAGGAATGAAACAAGGATGCCCATTATCACCTCTATTATTCAACATAGTACTAGAAACACTAGCAGTATCAATTAGAGAAGAAAAAGAAATTGAAGATATCAAAATAGGAAAAGTGGAGACTAAGCTATCACTCTTTGCAGATGATATGATGGTCTACTTAAAAAATCCTAGAGAATCAATTAAGAAGCTGGTAGAAATAATCAACAACTTTAGCAAAGTTGCAGGATACAAAATAAATGCACATAAATCATCAACATTTCTGTATATTTTCAACACATCACAGCAGCAAGAGGTAGCAAGAGAAACACCATTTAAAATCACCCTAGACAATATAAAATACTTGGGAATCTATCTACCAAAACAAACATAGCAATTATATGAAAACAACTACAAAACACTATCCAAACAAATAAAATTGCATCTCAACAATTAGAAAGCCATTAATTGTTCATGGGTAGGACGAGTTAACATAATAAAAATGACCATCCTGCCCAAATTAATATACCTATTTAGTGCCATACCTATCAAATTACCAAAATACTTCTTTACTGAATTAAGAAAAACTATAACAAATTTCATTTGGAATAACAAAAGATCAAGAATATCAAGGGAAATAATGAAAAAAATGTGAAGGAAGGAGGCCTAGCAATACCAGATATTAAACTATACTATAAAGCAGCAGTCATTAAAACAATATGTTGTTACTGGCTAAGAGATAGAAGGGAGGATCAGTGGAGTAGACTTCAGGTTAATTACATCAGCAAGACAGTGTTTGATAACCCCAAAGAGCCCAACATTTGGGACATGAATACACTATTTGACAAAAACTGCTGGGAAATTTGGAAAACAATATGGGAGAGATGAGGTTTAGATCAACATCTCACACCCTACACCAAGATAAATTCAGAATGGGTGAATGACTTGAATATAAAGAGGGAAATTATAAATAAGTTACATGAACACAAAATAGTATACGTGTCAGATCTCTGGGAAAGGAAAGATTTTATAACCAAGCAAGAATTAGAGAAAATTACAAAATGTAAATTAAATGGTTTTGATTATATTAAGCTAAAAAGCCTTTGTACAAACAAAAACAACGTAGTCAAAATCATAAGGGAAACAACAAATTGGGAAAAAATCTTGATAACAAAAAACTCTGACAGGGGTCTAATTATTCAAATATACAAGGAGTTAAATCAATTGTATAAAAAAATCAAGCCATTCCCCAATTGATAAATGGGCAAGAGACATGAATAGGCAATTTTCAGGTAAAGAAATCAAAAGTATCAATAAGCACATGAGAAAGTG